>NW_026848668.1:0-26332 GCF_030435595.1 Desarmillaria tabescens | reverse complement strand
AGTGCGTACGATGCACTCGATTCGATGATTCTTCCCTATCTTGAGGACTTGTGTGTTACGCACAAGACGAGGTAGTTTGAGGAGATATCGATATGGTCAAGACGAGGAACGACTGTCAGGATTTTGTCCACAACGACCCATCAAGTTCAGACATACCAAACGAACTCATCGAATGTTTTCTCCCCGTAAAGTACCCGCGCGCTTGCGTGTATATCCTTCTCCCTGTTTTACCTCACTCTCAGTCTCACACTCCTTTCTCATCCCGGCTATGTGGGCGCTGATATTATCATCGTCCATGTCTGTACACGTTCGTCTTCAACGTCGTTCTCTTGCCAGGCTCCCCTCTTGCCTCATCAATCGCTTAGATCCTGTCGTTGGAAGTCGGAGCGCGTACAGCACGCCCGGTTTCAGGGCTACATCATGCGCTTCACCTGGTCGTAAGCAACAAGAGAATATACGATGTACTGAATATGACCTTTCCTATCTCGGGGACTTTAGATTACGAGCAAGATGGAGGGATGGTTAAGACGAGAAAAGGCTCATGGAACTTGGATACCAGGTCGTCGTAGTGGGAGAAGATGAATGCGCAGTTTCGGAAGGAGAGTTTCTGTCGGTTGACGACGAGATTTCGTGCTATATAATGTGGGGACTGTTGAGGGTTAGTTAGGCGTTCTTTCAGTGGATCCGAACGAAAGCGGGTAGCAGCACTCTTCACCACCGGCCGCGACTTCACACAGAAATGAAAGCTGTAGAGAATATCCTGTAAGAAGACAAGGTTTTAGTGAGAGGAATGATAATATATAACATTGCTGCGACGCACCTTTGGTACTGAAAAACGCATCCCTAATAGTATTCGCGACAGAGGGACCTCAAGCTATAGCGCCGTAGAACCGATATATAATATTTTGGTATGTGCAGTCAAGCTTTGGTGCGAGGAGGAGGAAGCGGTAGTCAAGTGATAGAAGCGGAGAGAATCAGCGGGAAGTCGGGATTTTCCTTCTTCTGCGGGAAGAATAGTAGGTCGAATTCTCGACGTCAGGTTCCTCGTCATTGTCGGGTTGAGTCTCTCCTTCAGCAGGTTTCTTCTCCCTTGCATTGTCGGATACGGCAGAGAAAGGCATGTCCACGGGAGATGGTGTTACCAGGCAAACATTGCGAAAGGCGCCGGTACCGCATGTTGAAGGCTGTTGAAGGAAACTTCGGACAAGTCGGTCTGGAGTTCTGCTATTTTCTTTTCGAACTGCGCACGGGCCTGCACGATGGCAGACGAGTGCTAAACGGATGCTGCCTTCCTGCATGAAGCAACCTACAGCCTGTGAGCCGGTATAGGTCCAATCTTCCCAAAGTAGCCAATCCTATAAACGAAGTTATAGATTTTGTATTCAAGATAACAAAAACCTAGAATACATAATGACAGAAGACGAATGAAAGCGATAATTCTAAGAGTATGTACGTTACATATTCAAAAAGCAATGATAACAAAGGCAAACGAGTCATAGAAATAGTTAATCAACGGTGTCCGTTTTTTAGTCGTACATGTCGTTACGATGACTTTCCTACCCTTCCAAAATGGCTCATATGTGCAACCCCCAATCCTGAATGTCGGCCTTCGCTCCGCCGCTACTTCCAAGATGGTCGTACATTCCTAGCGCCCTCCCTAGCGTCTCGTCGTTCAAACCTCTCAACCTCAAACATTTTTGGAATAACCGTTTCTCTACCCCCCATCCGACGCGGCTAGCCACATGTTGTCCAGCCACGAGACGCTTGATTACCTTCGCCCGCATCCGTTGCTTATGCACGTTAATCAACGGCTCCATCTGTATCCCAGCCGGTAATGGCTGCAGCGCGCTGAACACTTCAGGGTGAGAGAGCGCATCGTAACTGTATGTGACCAAATCGATGGAAACAGGTGTAGTGGGAGACGTGGGGTCAATCAGATCGGGCAGATGAGAATACTCTGTCAGCTGAGAAAGATATATCCCGATGAAAGGAATACATTCCGTAATATCGGCCTGTTTCGATGACGTGCTGGTGCTATTATGGGTGGAATGCGTAGGTCTCGCTTTGATTGGTGCGCCGCTAGCTCTGTCCCCATTGGTTGTATGGGCGTTTCCATTCGTCGTCCCGACACCCCCACTGACGATGGACGGCGCATGTGAAGATGGCTCGATTGGCTTCGCGTCGACAATGGTGTCCACTGCATGTCGGATGTGCCTGAAATTGTCGTCGCTCGTCGTCCACGTCTTCAAGTCATCGAAGGTGCGTTTGTCTTGATGCGAGAGGCTCTCCCATCTACGTTTCATAGCCCTCTTTACCCAAGGACTTTGCAAGGCGCTCACGATAGCGACGACGGTGTTATAGCTACCCATTTCGTACGATTTCTAAACGTGCCACATAAGGTTATTTGACGCTGTCAGATTTAATGATTAACACTTACGATGGCGATCTTGAGGAACTTAGCGACCACCTTTAAACGCTCGATTGGGGGCGTCAACACAACCTCGGAGACCGTGAAATTAGCCATCAGATTGAACCTCGCTCTCACGGCCGCGAGCGCACTCGTCTTCTCAGGGAATCTCCCTTCTGCTTTCCATCTCGCTCTGTCTTTGAGGTACTGAGCCCAATCCAGTACATCTACCTCATTCTCTCGACCAATCCAATCGTCCAAGATGAGCTCTTCAAATTTGATGCTAATGAACAGTTCTCGATCAATCATACCGAAATGCTGAGCAAGACTCTCAGCGGTATAGCTAAGAATGAACGATTTATGAGAGCGGGGTGCTTCATGGGGAGCAAACTTAGATGAACGGGGAAGATTCGTGTTGGGGGCGTTAGAACTTGCAGAAGACACGGTCGCGGCGTTAGATGACGAAGTTGATGGGATATCATTCGGCATACGGCTCTGGAGGATTTCCAAGGGAACCGCGTCTTCGGGAGCAGGTTTTGCTTGCGGAGAACGTTGAGAAGAGGATTCCCCAGGACTTGGAATACTATGCGACGCTTGCGTTGCTATTGGAGTCGTTACAACGTCAGCCGTAGGACTATCAGCGGCCAAAAATTGCTCCGCATCCGTATACGACGAAGCAATGGAGGCAGCGTCGAGATTATCAGAGGGCGAACGTAAACCCCCCGTTTCATCGTCGCCCCTTTCGCTGCCGTCATCTTCATCAGCTTCGTCATCATAGATATCTTCATCTGAGAATCGTGGTTCCTCATCTTCATAATCGCCAGTCGCCATGCGAGCCTGCATAGTCTTCACCCAACCATCTACCTTAGATGCCTTCTCCTGCTGACGTTTCGGATTGATCTGACCCTCCAAGCGACGCAGAGCATCTTCTACATCACCTGCTTCACCATCATCACTCAAGGAGTCGACTAGTGCATTAACCTGCCACTGCTGTATAGCCCCTCCAAGGCCTACCCCAGAGGCAGACGAGGCAGCCGAACTCGCTCCTGACTCATATGCCATCGATTCATGCGATACTATTCCCATCGATGAAACGCTTTCTGATCGACGCACAAACTCAAAGTCTCGGCGGAGCGGTAACCTCCGTAGAGGCTTTCGTAAACCGGGGGGTGAAGCAGGACTTCCGGCAGCATGCTCAGACGATGTGTCTGATAGGTCCAGTTCGTCGATCGATACGACGTCAAACTGCCAAGGAGACTGGAACGCCGGGAACTTGGCTGAATTCCGATCGGCGGATAGAGGCTCACCGAAAGAGTCCGTGGAAGATGTTCTCGTCCAGAGAGACTGTATCAGCCTCCGGTGTTCGAGGGCGCATTTCATCATCTATCGAAGAGGTGCTAGAGAAAGAGGAGTGCCGGCGTGGATGTAGGAAGGCGGCCTTTCCATAGATATTGAAGATGGCGAATCTGAAGAAGGCGCGCTGACTTCATCAGAATTATCGACAGATGAATGCACGGGAATTGGAGAAGATTCACGAGCCTGTGCTGGTGGAGTAGGAACTTCGGGTTTAGTCGGTGCTGCAGAAGTGGGCGTAATGGTATTGGAAGAGGCGGCTGCATTTAAATTATCTGGTGGTGGCTCGATGAGCTTAAGATATTGCTCAACTCCACCTTGAACAGTTAATAGATCCCGGGATACTGAGAGCTCCAAATCAAAAGCGGACACGTGGGTGGTGTATGCATCCAAAGGTGTTCGAGGCGCTGTCCTATTGTTCAAGACACGCTTCCATCGACCAAGACGGCCAATGGTCTTCACCAAAGCTGTTTTCACGAACGCGCGAGATAATGCGTTGTGATGGATAGGTAATGTTGCCGAGGTTTGTACGAACGGAGCGGCGGCTTCTTCACCGAGACCAGAGATGTGATCCGGTCGTGGTAATATAGATAATGACGAAAAGGCTATTGAGTTGGTCCCTGAGGGTGATAGATTGGGGCCGAGATGAATGTTGCTGATATGTGCATTGGGTGGATAGTTTGGCGCATATATGGGCGCATCGTCATCCTCTGGTACGAAGTCCAAATCCAACTCGCTATCGTCTTCCTCCCTATGGAGCTTCTTAGTTGCCTCAGCAAACTTTTCCCCGAGCAGATGCTCTTGTTTCCCTGAAGAGTTCTCTTGTTGAACACTAGTGCTAGTCGGTCGGGATTTCGCTTTTGAAGATGTACGCGTATGCGCCTTCTTACAGTCCTGCGCAATCTTCTTCAACTTCTTGACAATACTCTGGGCAGAAAAAGATGAGTTTCGTGACCCTTTAGGAAGTAAGGAAAGAAGCTTACCAGGCCATCACTATGCTTTTCCAGTATAGGATCGCGGATCAAAGCATTTAACCAACTCGCAAAAAGTAATCTCAACTCCCGATTCGGCAAAAAGTCTACGGTGAAGAAGGTCAAGAGCCAGTACCGAAACGCAACAAATGTCCGAACGCGGACAATTCTCCGGACCATCTCGTCACTCGGTGAAGTGGGCTTCTGAAGGGCCCAATGGAATCGACAAATTAGAAGATGACACAGATCGACCGCGCCGATATAAGTGCGGTAAGTGAGGAAAAAGTCCAGTAATTCATCGTAATTCAATTCGCTCGTCAGCTGTGCGATCCATCGTTCAATGGATGCAGCGACAAGAATCTTTTGAAGCTCCTCCCTTGGCGAAATCTTTAATTGGGGAACCTCTGGACTCTTCCCCTTGCGACTGCGGCGTCTTGAAAGGCTCGAAACAGATGAATAACTGCCTTGCGACACAGACTTATCGTCACTATCATGCCTGACTTCGCCCCATATGACAAATCGAGGATCATTCCGCGGTGCAGCTACATTGCCTTCAGACAGTGTCAATCTGATGACTGCCGTTTCTTCAGCCTGAGCGGAGAGCTTATCAATAAGCGGAACTCCTCGATATGTCTGGATAACATCGAAAACGTCAGTCGAAAATCGAGAATGCATGGCTGTCTCAGGGCTAGGCATATATGGATCCGGTTCAGACTCCGCATTATCGGGTGGTCGTAGGCGGATAGCAGAGGGAGAGCGAGTGAGCTCTTTCTGCTCAGAGGATAGCTCCGACAGTATGGGGGACATCGGGACATTGCTAGTAGATGCTACTTTGCTCGGAGACTCGGACTGGCGAGCTGTTAAACCGGATTCAAAAGATTGCATCTCGCGTAGCCGAGTCGAGCGGAGGCGGTCGAGACCGGGTTTTCGCGGTGAATCGAATTGTACTCCGGGTCCAAAAGGCCGCATGATAGGTGTAATAGGGATGGATGGAACAGAAGGACCAATGTCGACGTCCTCCTCAAAGCTTTGTGAAGATGTACTGAGAGAACCGAAGGACGTCCAATCCATGACTTTGCCAAACAAGTCCATCCCTCCATTATTAAGGGAGGCATCAATTTCCGGGAGTCGAGGAGCATCAACCGAGGTGACGCTATTAGAATATGGGCGGGTAAGCACAGGATCCCCGTCCTGTGTACGGGGATTAACTATGTCCGGTATCGATCGCGTCTTCCTTAATTTCCTAGGTCCGGTGCTGCTCGTCGTTGTCGTTGTTGTCGCCGTTGTGGAATTACTATTCCTGAACAAATTCGGAAGTGCGTGTACACTCATTCGTGAACGCCGCTTTGACCGACTTGGATGAGACTGCGCCGGCGCGCGCTGAATAGTAAATTCTACCTCAGCTGCTGAGGCGGCAGGGGCTGACTGATCCCGATGGCTGTCATAAGGCGCCGTCAATTGTAATCCTTAGAGATAAGCAAAGGACACGCACCCAACTCGGAACATCTGCTTCCCGTGTTGGTTCACGAATGCGGTTATAGCGTATGGTGACCTTACGTCCTTCCCTACACCGTAATGCTGGTCATACCGACGCTTGAGCTCGCGTGCTGCGGGTCCGGATGATGTTTCGACAAAGCTTCCATCGGCTACAAGGCCTTCGTCAGTCTCTGAAGAAACACTTGAAAGGCACTGAGATGAAAGGAAATGCACTCACGAGCGATAGATATGTCGGCGGTAGCAATGTCGGGAGCCAGCGGGTCCAGACTCGTACCCTCGTCAGAGGAGTCTGGGTAGACAAACGAGGCCTGGGACACGTTCGTCGACGGCGTCGGTATGGGAAGTAGTTGAGAAGAGCTGGTCGAGGACGTAGGTGACTGTGCCGCGGAAGAGGAGGGTGATACAGGTACTATAGTGGACAGATCTGGCATGGTGTTACGGCTAGACGATGCCTGTGGTGGTCCTGCACGCGAATGGTCGTCAACGCCTGGGTTTGAAGGCCCGCCCAGACTGGTCATGATGAGATGGGGATGCAAGAATTACAGTGACAAATGCGGAGACAAAAGACGAAAACTATTGAAACATTCTATACAGAGACCGAATATATCGCAGGAAGTGTCGTTAACTTGAATTACAGCTCGTGAAGAGATAATGAAAGCGAATTGGCGCTGGGGTGGTAGGTAGTGGGGTCGACAGAATGGGTACCGGCAGGTAAAGGTTAAGGAAGAATGACGTTCCTGAGTAAGCGAAGAGGACGTCGTCGTGGTCAACGTCGTTCACCGTTGTCCACCGTGTTCGTCGCCGATGATGGTGGTGGTAGATGGTCAAGATTGTTGGGACGACGAAAACAAAAGGGTAGCACGTGATTTCACTTCGCGTCTACCGATTTTTCTGCCGTTAACTTCTTGCCACCTACCACCACTACCAACACCAGCAGAATGTCCATCGTTACGATACGAGTACGTTTTATCTTTCACAGAGCTTTGAGGTATCTGATATCTCTTCAGAACGTCGAATTCATCAACAATCCAGCTCGATTTTCCGACGTGTACCGCTTTCGGGTCACTTTCGAGTGCATAGCACCACTGAAAGACGGTACGGTGGCATCCAGGACGTTAGGCGCGCACATGTCAGGCTCACTTCACTATCAGATCTCGAATGGAAGCTCATCTATGTCTCGTCTCCCGGCAACGAAGAGCTGGACCAAGAACTTGACGATTGTCTTGTTGGACCTGTGCCATCCGGCGTCAACTCATTCGAGTTCGAAGGTTCTCCCCCGGATCCCTCAAAAATACCCTTAGAAGATGTCCTTGGAGTGGCAGCTTTAATCCTAACCGGTTCGTACAAGGACCAGGAGTTTGTTCGAGTGGGATATTATCAGAATACGGAATACGACAACGAGGAGATGAAAGAGACGCCCCCGTCAAAAGTCATGTTCGAGCGGCTAGTGAGAGATATCAGTCTCAAGCCCCGTGTAACGCGATTTCAGATAAAATGGTGCGTTTGAGCCTGCCACTCGGAATACTCTTCTCTCATATCTTTTTAGGGATGTCGCGCCTCCGCGACAAGAGGGAGTGGCAAACTGGTGCTGCCGCATCTGCTCCTGTTCCTTCTGCCGACGATTTAGACTCTGGAGAAACACCGGCACCCAACGGTGCACCCTCATAGCCGCGAAGATGCCAATCATTTCCTTGGAGTTGTTTCTATGATAGTGGGTGTAAGTTGTTCGAGTTGGTATTATATCCCTTTCTTGGTCGTGTTGTAGCATATATCAGATGGTAATCGACGTGTTTTCCTTGACATTGAACTGAAAGGCATTCTGTGGATCATATTCACAGCTGCTATCCAACGTTTTGTTTATTTAACAAAGGGCTTCTCTAGGATCGGTTTTCTGACGCGAATTGGGGCGAACTAGGTGCTTTACCTTCAGCCTCGTCGCCAGATAGGATTGAGTGTCAAAGCTAAAGGCTCCAGGCGCGTTGGCGTTCTGATTTACCGTAAGCATCAGTGCTAGTCGATCACAGTGACCAATATTAGGGTTATCAACAAAGGTAAAAGAGACTTGAGACAGCCCCCACTTTACCTCGCATCAACAGCGGCAATCTGCACTGGTACGAAAGCACATTTTTGCCCGCTGAACACAGCTCTTGAAATTGTATGGGCAATGACAAGGGAGGGAGGGGCAAGAAGTGACTATATCATACTGATAAATAATAGAGCGGTTTACCCCACCCAGTAAGGCTGATTTCAGATTCGTGGCTAATTTGACCCATCTCACGCTGTTTTAGCGCTAAATACACCCTCGGAACCCCCCTGCGAAATAGTCGTGATCCCTCATAGTATTGATCACAATTCGACGTTTCTAAGAATATATGAGGCCCGAGTAAGGTGGTGGAACAGTGAAGTTTCTTCCCGTTTCTAATATTATTTAATCCCACTTCAACATCTAAAATTTATGTAAAGCGCAGACTCAAAGCCGTCTTCCCCTTTACTCTTTACCTACTCTAACTACATGGTTCTGAGAGGATCTGAATGTGTAAGATCCCTCAACCACGCATCGAGCTGGAGAGCACACTTTTACCCAGTCTACTTACAAAGAATACACGAGTCTACGATGAGTCCAAAAATGAACCCGTCATTTGTAGACTACGATAACAATGGCCCGGGGTTGTGTGCTTCAAGCTGGTGCTGTAGCAGATGTAAGATTGGTATCAACACGCTTTCCTTGACATTGAGATAAAGGGTATTCCGAGTCTGTAGAATGGTGTCCGGTAACGAAAGTACTGAATGTACATAAATTGTCAGTTCTTGGTATCATTGCATCGGGAGTATCTTCCAACAGCACAAAATCAGCCTTCTGGAACGCATCAGGAGAGAACATCCTTACCTCGGAATAAATAGATGAACTACTCTTCGACCTTTCTCCAGCTCTCGGACGCCCCCTGCCGTCTTTCCTGGGCGCTCCGTAGGACAAGCGCCAGCAAGACGAGCGCTTCCACAGGCGCTATAAAGCATTGTACAATGAGAATCCACAATTCCCCATTGTCCTCCCCAATAGCCTTGTCCCCAAGCAAGACCGTAACCAACAAAACGACCGTGAAAGCCCCCAACCACATAGCACCCACCGCCGCCCCACAAATAATACTACCCAGCGTCGTCGACGAGGCAGGATCTAAGCGGGCGCTATTCCGGTACTCCAAAACGAGGATCGTCACATGGTAAATGAGGGTGACCGCATAGACCGCCGGGATCGTGAAGAACGAGTCATATCCCAAATGCAGCATGGAAAATATGAAAACGATGCTGGAGATAAAGAGCGATGCGCATGTCAACAAGAACAGCGGCGGCCCGCACTCGCGTGTAAGTTTTGGCATCGATGCTGGGCGCTCAACGCTCCTCGAGGGTAGTAGTAGTACAAGATTCTCAGTGAGAAAAGATAGTGGTCACTGAACGTGCGGTAGAATAGGAACCCGTATGTCAGCTTGTAAGTATTTATCGAAAGCGGCGATGATTCCGTTTCCATCTCGTCAAGATAGATAATCCTGGGAAAACATGACAACAGTGTGATGATACCGGATCCACTGTCCAACAGCAGCCAGTAGCTGTGCGTCTGGTGCTTGGTTGCCGACTTGCGTGTGCTCATAGTCTTCCAGAGGAAACGCAGAATGGTCCATCAGCTCGAAATGATCCCGAAGGGCTAGTTCTGCCTGAGTATGGAGTTTCGACCGTGATGGTAACAAGAAACAGACAAATGGAAGTCAAAGAAAACAGTTTATGTTACAACGAACAATGACGCTGTGTATTCCGAGGGTCACGAGTTTCCGTCGAGACGGTTTGCAATTACACCAATTACAGGCATGACGATAACTTGTACACATGTTAATTTTGCAGGTTTCTATCTCTACACGAGTCGACTTCGGTACACCAGAACGTACGCTGAAGAATCTTCTCCACCGCCGTCCAGGGTACCCAATTTGTCCTTGGGGAACACGGATACTTTGTCGTCGTCAAACTTGTACCAGTCTTCATCGGCTTCAATGGTATCAAGAGCGTTGATGTCCATGTCAGCGACCGGAGCTGTACAGAAACATAAACAAATGTCCACCCGTAAAATGAAACTGACGTACCTCCAGAGTATGACGGGTCGTGAAACACGCTTTTCTTAGCGAATCCAATATAATGACCTGAATCTGCAGCTGCACCTTTGTGTGTTACGATGGCTTGGAATGTGTAATTAGCCAGGTGATTCAACATAAGGCACGAAAACTTCTTACCCACGAGATCGTACAACCCACTCCAACTTGCTCCGATATCGGCTTTGATGGCGGGATCTACAAGATTATCAATCTCTTCCCGTTCTTTGGCTCTCTTAACTGGTTCCGGTTCTCCGTCATCAACATCCATGGCTTGAGCTTCCGCACCGCCGGCCAAGCCTCGGCGCCTCATTCGAGCTTTCCGACGTTCTGCTCGACTCTTCTCGATCTCTACTAGACGTCGGTTCACTTTCGTGAGCTTGTCTTTGAGGTCGTCTGATACGATTTCCAGGGCATCGTAAGTGGTCGGGAACTTGACTTTACGCTGCAGTCCGATCAAGTTAGATTGGTAGTAGAGACAAGGGGATTTCGCGTACCATGATCTTCGCTTTGCGTCCAACATCGGCCCTCCACGCGAATCGGACCATGTGAACAGTAAGGTAAGCAGGTAGACGCGTAAGGCGCGTGGTTTGGATATAGGACGCGTCATGTCCGAGACTAGGGGAGTGTTTCGTAAGAGTCGTTTTCAGTGACTACCGACGACATGAGCACATTATGATTACATGAAATAATACAAAAACTCACGTTGGAGATTCCAGTGGCCATATAATTCGTATTAATTGAGATGTGGCACTCCAATTTCATGACCTTCTCGGTGGTAATAGTAGGAGGTTCAGGTGTTTCTGATGGATCCACTTCAAGCTTCGTCACCCGCTGGATCTCACCGGCCATCCATTGATCAAGGAACCTCTTGCTTGGATCATCCGAGTCGGGGACTTCACGCAGGGAATTGAGGATTTGGCTGTAAGCTTCTTCCGCGTCTTGTTGAGCGAATCCACGAGGTGCCCCGCCGCCGCCGCTTCTGTCCATTTCGCCAAACTGGGGATGTACTTGCCGAAGTGCGGTCAGGAAGGCGTAGGGAACGACAGGTTCCGTGGTGCGAGACATGCTGTTGTAAAGGTCGCGAATGGTCAATACAAGGGGTGGTGTAGTGGCTGCCTTGTTGAGCGCCAATTGAAGAGGTGGTATGGCTCGGATAGCTTGAATTGTAGAGTTCATGTAACAAGTATTTCCCAAGCTAAAGAAGTTCAGTGAAAAGATATGATAACGCTAGAATGAAAAGAGATACTTTTTGAGGCCCACAGGCATCGCCAATGCTTCCGCAAGCTCAGAGTCTTCCATATCTGCAGCGAGATAGTCATTAAACCGTGTCGCTGAAATTCAGACAATATTGTCGCACCTTCAAGGAAAGTAATAGGCTTTTCCGGCGGCTTGGGAAGCTCTCCGGCGGCACCGATAACCATGAACGTCTGTCCGGCCTTGGGATTTATTTTCTTCCAGTCTGTATCATCCTAGCAGCTAATCAGTTCAACATCGATGAAGAATTTTCTTGCAAGGGCCTTACCTTGAGAACGCCACCCTTTACCATGACCTTCATGCGGTCCACTGGGACGCCAGTGACCTGGTAAATCGCTTCCTTGAAGTGCAGAGGCGGTAATTCGGGATTAAGGACGACATTGTGTGTCTTGCCAGCATGCTTGATGTTCACGTCCATCTTACGCGTCGTCAGTCACAGTCACGGAGAGAATATATGGCAATGCACGTGATTCATCGGCAATGACCGAATTAAGATGACGAGGAGTATTTTGAGTCAGGAATTATTTCGAATCAGTACAGTTCACTACACGAAATTCCAGAGTTACAGTTATTTACCGGTCATTGCAACACCATGGTTCAATGAAACACTTAGCCTCTTGCTCTCCCTCCCTTCATCCTTCATCATCAACTTGTATTACATTGCTGATGTGTATTGTATCTTCATGTTCTGCAGTGATTCTTCATATGTGACATGAATAATATTCCGAGAAATTGAGGCTTCTGTTCTAAAAATATCTGTTTTCTCATGAACTCAAAATCTGACCTGGAAATGTGTGTCCTCCATCTGAATGTAATCACCCACAAAGGCCTCAATAATGTTAATGACCTTCTGAAGAACCTGTATGACAGGTTTGAGACCAAGCAGCCATTATCTGAGGAGTCTAGGGCATAAATAAAAGTGCGGTTCTGCCAAGCCATCACCTTTGATGGGCAGTCTGACAGTCCAATGCATCCATTATTGCCCTGCTGCCTCCAAACTTTATTTCTCCTCTTGCTTAATTTTTTACTATGCCTGGACATGCCAAATCAAACTCGAAAAAGTGCCAGATTGCTCGCAAATGCCATGACCAGCTAATGGAAAAGGCAGTCATTGCAAATGATTGCATACAAGAATGAGCTTGTCAAACTACCTGATGCTCCTCAGAAAGGTGCAAGAAAAATCTGCAAAGATTTTGAGGCTGTATATCAGAGAGAGACTGGAAAGGAGATCTCACTTTGCTATAGCACTCGAGCGATTCCGAGTAGCTGACTAATGAGGTTTGGGTACATGGGCCGGACTGTTTCAATGACTCAAAATAGCCTAGAATACCCATGCCACGATAATGCTGTGAAAACGGATTTGTACTCACACCTTTGAGCATCTTTTTTTTACTGTATCTTATTGTTGTATAGTATTACACATTCTTACATTCAAACCTAGTCAAAATTCCCAACCAATTGGAACCTACAGTAAATATCCAGTTTTGCTGTTTCATTGACCGGTAAATAACTGTATGCGATTATATGCTCTTGAAATTCTTGTCCTAATTTTGTTCCCATTCCGGGTGACCCCAAAATGGATATGTGACGTCACGCTATTACCATACACTCCATGTTGCACAGCCTGACGTCTACGTGTTTCTCTTTCATCTTCACCATGACCATCTACTACTCCCTTACTTTTTTCCTGCTCGCCGCAGAAATGGGCACCTTCTGCCTCATCGTGTTGCCTCTACCACACACAGTCAAGAAGCGTGTCTTCAACTTTCTATCCACCTCGCCGTTTGTCGCCAAAATCGCCTATGCCTTGAAGATATCTTTCATCTTCGTTGGAATTCTATTTTTCGACGCTCTTCAGCGAATGTTCCGTGTTACCGCCGAAGCTGAGCTCGCAAAGTCGGGCCAGCAGGGTGTTTCTGACGTGCGCACGGAGACCAACCTTGCTGCGCGTAAATTCTAGTGCGTTCGCTGACTCGATGTGGAACGTGGTCTGACGTGTTTCTTTAATGCAGTTCTCAAAGAAACGTATATCTTACCGGCTTCACTCTCTTCTTATCCCTCGTCCTTACGCGTACCTTTTCCATCATTCTCGATCTCATCCAAGCCCAGGAGGAGCTGTTGAAACACAAAGGCAACGTGAGCCACCGTTTTCCCCTTTGAAAAAGCATGTCTGAGCGTTTGGTAGGGTGATGTTGAGTCATCGAAGAAGGAGCTGGAGAAGCTGCGAAAGAAAGCAGATGAATCGGTATGCCACTCACTGTTCCGTCATCACCGCCAGGCTCATTTTCTCTAGGATGCCTTGAAGCGCGATCTAGAGAAAGCAAACAAAGACCTTGAGGCTCTCAAATCTCAGGCTCTCTCTCAGGCAGCTGAATACGACCGTTTGTCCGACGATTACAACAAGGCATCCGGGTCGTCTCCCAGGAGCAAGTCAGATTGAGTGGCCCTCCTAGAAGCTCCAACATGATCCTTTTCTTTTTGTCCTAAAACGGGAAATGTACGATGTCGTTGTACATAGTAATCTACGTTGGCTTTGAATACTATTGGGGGAACGTCAGTAGTTGAAGATCGGATACATCTGCACCTACAGTGGTAAATAGACAACAATGACCTTGTCAATGTTCAAATTATGTACATTTTCAGTTCGCTGTTTTCTCGCAGACATGTTAAATTTCATAAAGAAGTTGACACCGCCATCAGCTCACGCAGTAACCCACTGCGCCTGAAGCCCTTGAGCTCATGCGGCGGGGGCGGCAACGCACACGGGCAGACACGAGCGCAAGGTACAAAAATACCAACCGGAGACCATTTATCGTCGTAAGCACATCCGGAAAAATCAGTAAAGAGGGAAGCTAATGAATAACCTGTACCACTGGATCAGCTGAACATCATGGTGAACAGAACCGTTAATGCTAGCCGCGTCTAGAGATACTTACGGGCCGATTTCTCCGAAGCTTCTTTCAATGCCATGCACTGCCATGCAGCGTTGATGCCTTGCGTTACCACCTTGGTTCACGACTATGCCTTCCTCCCAAGATATGTCCAATAAAAACGAGAGCAATTCTGCTGAAAGAATGCGCCAGCCTGAAGCCGAAAGTTCGACCTACTACTCGTCACGCAGAAAAAGGAAATCTAAGAGAGGATCGATGGGCATGAAGAGAGGTGAATATTTAGTTAAAGGTAGGTGTTATTGATTGTTACTCTACCGTCGCGAAACTCATTTCAATTTAAGGGAGTGGTCCATTCGACTACGAACAGAAATTCCCCGAAGACAAGCGGTACGAAGAGCTAGGACTTGCGGCCAGGGTATGGAGAACATACCTTGAAGAGTGCGCTGGGTTTGACATCGACATGGTGGAGGGATGGAGGGACGGATTGGATGTTCTGCTAGTTTTCGTGAGTACAACTACTAATACATCTAATTTCCCTTCGTTAATGAATGAATAGGCTGGTCTTTTTTCCGCGGTGGTCACTACGTTCGTCGCTCAGACATCGCAGAGCCTTCAAGTCAACTATGGTCAAGTCACGTCCTCGCTGCTATTCGAGCTCATCGATGTCCAGCGCGCAGCAGCCAATGGTTCCCTCGTGGACAACGTCCCTCGTTCAGGCCTCACTCCATTCTCAGAATTCCGCGCTACGGCTTCCGATTCGTTGGTCAATGGACTGTGGTTCACCAGTCTCTCATTCAGCCTGACTACTGCACTCTTCGCTGTTCTGACGAAGCAATGGATTCACCAGTACATGGCAGTACCATCGGGCGCGCCTAAAGACAGATGCCGTGTACGTCAATTCCGATACATGGGACTTCAGCAGTGGCATGTGGCTTTCATTATTGGACTACTACCTGTCCTGATGAGTGTATCGCTCTGTGTCTTTTTAGTGGGTCTAGTTGTTTTTCTAGTCCCGCTGCAAGTGTCGATTGCATCCGTCGTTGGGTCTATCACATTCATATCCTTCACTGCGTATTTCGTCACCAACTTCCTGCCCATCATATACCCCTCGTGCCCATACAAGACACCACTGTCACAGTATATTTTCCCTCTTTATTCCGACATTGCCCATAACGGCATCTTCACTTCAATCATCTCTCCGATTTCCAGATACTGGTCTGGATCTTCACTAGTTCCCAAAAAGGCTCTGATTCATACACTTCGAGAAGCAGAGCGTGAAGCTGTTAAGCTGAGTGCCGATGAAATAGACGTGTGTGCCTTGTCCTGGTTATTTTGCACATCCTCCAATCCGGCCGTACAGAGGATTGTTGTGGAGGCAGTTAGTGCATTACCGTTGAAGTCCGTGGCGTCTCTAAAGCACCGCGCAAAAGGAATATCAGAGATGTGCATAACCACCAGTGCCGTGCTCTGTCTGTCCTATGACTCCCATCCTCAGGAAGGCAAACTTGATAGGCTCATTCGCACCAGTCTGCGTTTTGCCATGGATGAAAAGTCCTTCTTTAGTCACATATGTACACCGGAACCCGAAGCGGAAAAGAAACGGTTATCTCCGGATGTCTACGCAGAACTTTTGTCTATTCGGCACGATCAACTCTATCTTCAAGAGATCCCAAATTTAATCTCGACAGACAAGGACCTTGATCTGCAGCCCATTGTATGGGGCAATCTACTCCAGCAGCAAATATCTTTCTCTATGGAAGAGGATCTTGTCCAATGGTTATTCCATGCAATTCCATCATCTTATTGGCACATCGACTCCACCCCTCCTCTAGTATTGACATCGAACGGACTCCAGATTTGTTCGGTTCCTAACACAGACCATCGTGCTGTATCCCTTTGGACAGCCATCAACACTCATCTGTACCCATACGTAGCTGATGTCATACTTCAAAGGCATGCAGATACTATGGACAGCGTTTATCATCATGGCTCCGTTGATGAATTCCCGGAACCTCGGGATTCCCGGCTATGTTCTCTGTTGACGGTAGCTGGCTCACCCTCCATCCAAAAAGCCTATGGCCACATTCTTTCTCTTGATAGCTTGTTTGGAGGTGTTACTCGCAGTATCGGGACTTGTATGGCTGTCGACTTGTTTCAGCTGCATGACGAAATTCCTTCTTTCAAACTAGACGGCAATCGTTACGGAGTGTTGAAGCTCCTATACACACTAGTTTCAAACAACGAATTTGGTGGTGATGCTTCTGTTCGAAGTCAAGACCTGCGTATCACATTGATGGTATTTCTTCGGGTGCTCAATTCGACGTCTCCTCGTCCTCGTTTCCTTCCTGAGGACTGGTGCACACCAATCATGGCAGCTAACTTTGTCCGAATTGCTTTCCAGGATGAAGCATGGACATCACGCGATGAACCACTTCACTCTCGCGATAACGCAACCTTTGGTCATTTTTCAGCAGCGGTTGAACTAGTCCATTATTTTCTCCGATTCCCCCCCGTGATGAATGAGACTTTTTCTCGTTTTGTTTCTGGGCGTCTTCTTGATCCAATAGCGAATTTACGCGGTGATGATTTATACTTTCACCGTGCCTTATCAATGGTTTTGGATGCGTTTATCACCGGGTTGGAATCCGATATACTGAAACCTGAAACTTTTCAGCAGTCTATAACGTACCTATTCGAGCCCACAAATCTTTTCACCGTTTGCGCGGTTCTCCTCATGCAGAACAAGGCTCCTTCGGCTCTTCGTCGCCTCGCGCTCCTTCGTCCGGGTAATCCCGCATGGCGAGAGTGCTTAAAGAAACTTGACACCATTCCTGCACACTTCGAAATCGAAGAGTTTTCTACGAGACGTTCTGACGCCATTTGGGATTTTAAAACATTTGTTGAAGGAGGTCGCGTCGGAGTCTACAGAATCGATATGCCTGGTTGTCAGACACCGCGACGAGGTCATGATGGGAGCTACCGTCCGGAAAATACGCCGCCGAGAACTAAATTATGGCTGAGGTTATGGAATCAGTTTTGGTTGCATCGTGGTGGTCGGTCCACCAGCGCAGAAGTCGCAATGTTCAGCGGTAATGGTCAAGTGTAAAATTCCTTCTGGATATATATATATCAATATTATTAGACGTAGGACTCGGATAGTTGCCTATTGAACAAGTTTTCTTTCATGCAATTCTCATGCACGCAGCGTTTGAAGACCTATTCCCATGCATAGAAAGTTCCTCGTATGTCTATTAACGTCTTCACATGCTCCCACAGTACAGGTTCTTATATGAGCTGAGCACTGCCCCCTAGTTCTTCGTTGTTAACGTTTATGCTTGATACAGGATTTAATCATTCGAGCTCGTAAATAATTCTTCAAAGGGTTTTGGCTTTTGCCACACCTCCGCACTCTCCATGTTCAGCTTCCCTGTATTTAATATTGTGCACATTCTTTTCCATGCTGATGATATTCCTAACCTGAGTAATTTTGCTAAGTAGTAAGTACATTTTTGGACATTTTCAGCGCGTTATTCCCCTAAAAAATAATTCCACCTGGCAACTTCAAGACAGTGTGGGAGATATCTCTATATTTCTTTTCGTTGGATTGTTTACCCTGCGAAAAGTTTACGCCTTCGCAGTGCAGTGCGTAGCCACAGTACATGGCTCGTCATGTCAGGTGGGCCCGGCCGTTCCTTATTGGGACCTTGTAATGGGAAGTTCCGCACAATTCGAAATAGGAAACTGGTTCCACGATGCGCTTTACTCGTTGCTCCAGTTCAGCCAGTTCATTCTGCCCTGCCTGCCTGCCTGCCCATCTCATTCAGTTCATTGCGACTGTAACGACGGAAGCAGCTTAATGTCGTCTGAGCGCGTCGATCCACCTATTCAGGAGCCTCATGTCGAAAATCTAATCTACGAATCTTCTCCAAGTCGTAGGCGGTCCAGGCGTGGACTATTTGGCATCAAGAGCTACGATTTTATCATGAAAGGTAATATTTTTCTTCCCTCCAAATAAAGCAAAGTCTCATGGGAACCCAAGGAAATGATCCCTTTGACTACGAACAGAAGCTCCCGGAGGATAAGCAATATGAAGAACTGGGCCCAGCAGCTCGTGTATGGAGAACATTCCTCGAAGAATGTGCAGCGTTCGACCGTGAATTGGTGGAAGGATGGAAGGATAGCCTAGATGTGTTGCTCGTCTTCGTGCGTGTCAGCTCGCCACACATACTACTTTCTTATTCACTCCCACTGGCAGGCCGGTCTGTTCTCGGCTGTGGTTACTACCTTCGTCGTGCAAACATCGCAGAGTTTACAGCTCGACTATACCCAGGTCACGGCGTCGCTTCTGTACGAACTTGTTAATGTCCAACGGGCGACTGCAAACGGTACACTTGTGGACAGCATCCCTCGCTCGGGTCTCACGCCTTTTTCTGATTTTCGACCAGCAACATCCGACTCATGGATCAACGGGCTCTGGTTCACAAGTCTCTCTCTCAGTCTCGCCACCGCACTGGTCGCGGTGCTAACGAAGCAATGGATTCATCAATACATGTCTGTTCCGTCTGGAACGCCTCGCGACCGTTGTCGCGTACGTCAATTCCGATACATGGGCCTCCAGGAGTGGAGCGTGCCCTTCATCATCGGATTCCTTCCTGTCCTGATGAGCGCGTCTCTCGGGATATTCCTCGCTGGCCTGGTAATATTTTTGGTTCCCTTACAGCGGGCAATTGCGTCCGCAGTAGGGGCCATCACGTTTACTGTGCTTGCAGTATACACAATCACCAACTTTCTTCCCATTCTCTATCCGTCATGCCCTTACAAAACCCCGCTGTCCCAATATGTTTATTCTCTTTACACGCATATCATTCACAATAGTCTGCTCAATTGGCTCATCTTACTCATCTTCAAACTGCAACTCTCAGAGCAACCTCATGTTCGTACTCTCAAAGATGTGGAGCAGGATGCTGTCAGACGTAGCGCTGAGAGCACGGACGTCAATGCCCTATCATGGCTGTATTCGATGTCATCCAATCCTAGCGTCCAAAGCATTGTCGCTCAGTCCATCGGTGCTCTGCCGCTAAAGTCGGTAGACTTATTGAAGCAACGCATGAAGGGTATTTCTCAAACCTGTGTCGAGGTCATCAATAATTGTATTGATACTCGAACCATCCTTGAACCAACTCAACAAGCCAAGGTCGAGCGTCTCATTCGCGCCCACCTTCGTGTCAGAAGAAGCGACGATAAGACATTTCTCCACATATCAACGGCACTCAATATGGACTACATCCAGCCAGACCTTTTTGTTGGTATCGTTGCTTCTACGCCTTTCTGGACACGAAGCTATGAGGCTCGAGAAGTGGTTAGAAGGAGTCTTTCGGGCTCTCCTGCAGAGCGCCAATTACGTTTGCAGCCGATCGTTTGGATCAACCTCCTTCGTAATGCCTTGAGTACTGGCGGAATAGGCCTGAGTCGTAGTCTCCTGGATGCTATTCCAAATTACTACTGGAGACGGGACTGGGTTTGTCCTGCCCCAGCGTTTACGATCCACGGCGCAACACCTCCATTTATCTGTGATTCGATTCTTCACGATGACCCTCTAACATTCCAGGAAGCCGTGCGAATCTGCATTTACCCTTTTGTGGCTGAATATATCCTCTCCTATCGTCCACCTATGGAAGGACCACAGGATTCAAATTACATTGTCCCTGACGACCAACGGCTGGGGTTTCTTCTAGCTATGATCACACCCTCCTTTTCATCACGCGCCAGTATCCAGTCTGTTCTGATGGACACAATGATAGAATACATCGAAATTAATCTGAATGTCGACATGCATCCGCTCGGATTACTACCCTGCTCAGGCCTGGACAGTAATCGCCATGCGACCCTGGAGACGCTGTACTCGCTCATCCTCTCTGACGTGTTTGGAAATGCTTCAGTTCTTGGATGGCATGCACAGCGTACCGCACTGCGCGTTTTCTTGCGACTTATCACTTCCACCAGTCCACTTCCTGGTCAATTTGCAAACGCCAACGAGTGGTGTACACTAGCTGTAACAGCGAAGTTCGTCGACGTTGTCTTCGAAATAGGTTCTGTTAAGGATTGGTTATCTAGTTATCGGTATCGTGACTTGCGGACGACGTCCGAAATAATGGGGTACCTCTTCGAATTTAGCCCCACTGCTAATGAGGCATACTCGACCTTTGTAAAAATGCGCTACTTCGATGTCGTAGAGCGCTTGTTGCAGTCATCTCTACTGAATGAAAGTGTGCGCGGTTTCATCGTCGGGTTGAATTCCAGTCTCCTAGATCCACGCATACGCCAGGAGGCTCTGGATTACTTGCATGAACCCCACAGTCTCGTCGTTGCCTGCACAACCCTCTTCCAGGGTTCTGGCGAAAGCACCCTCCAGCAACTGGCCTTGATTCGACCCAGTGACCCTGCTTGGCCTGCGTGCTTGCAGCATTTCGATGCCGTTGTCCCTGGCTCGCAACCGGACCGTCTTTCGGCTATCAGCAGGATCGTTTCTTCGGCGTTCATTACTGCGGAACCCGACCCTACGCTAGGCACATCGCCTGAAACGTGGGTGCCTCACCGAGTCAATTCCTTGCCACAATCTTTACTGCACGGCGATACATCTGGAAACATACTGGACCGAAGTATCACGTTTATAGGACAGTGGCTCCGCAAGCGAAAGCTCCTTGGAGATACAGTGATGAATGAGAACGTGTGAGACAGTCCCGTGTGCTGGGAAAGATGAAGCTAATTTGTCAAAAACCGATGGTAAAATCTAATACGTATTCATCCTTTCTGGCAAGAATCTAATTGCCTATGACAGACGATCTATTGGACGGACTATGCCAAAACTCGTGATCTTGTGGCAGTGTACAGAAACCCAAAACAGGGGCGTCCTTTGAGCAGACACAGATGGCCAGAGAAACATTCCGGCGGAGACTCAGCACGTTGATCACATCTTTAGCACAACCGTCCTGCGAGGATTTATTCACTGATGTATGAGCGTAAATACTTTCAGAAAATCCGGTGATAAAGGACTAGTCTGCTGGAAGGACCTAAGTAGGTTTGGCAACAGGCTCGACCCTTTCCATCATATGACGGAATAGCATACTCTTTGTCTTCCCCATCTCAATGTACCTTTCGAGGATGTGGTATTTGTGTTGAAGCACCAGTGGTATATACGAATCCTTCAACCGATTGTCAGGAAGTCGAAGTACTGTATGTCGAATACGTACCTGAAGACAATACACTGCCAATTCTCGTCGAGTAGAGGAGTTGGCGTCTAGGCCAGCCTGTAGTTTCGGTATATCGCTGTATGCAATATCCCCTTTCAGCATCCCGGGCTCATCGCTCAGCAACTTTGCCGCGACGTTTCCGAGTGCGTAGCTGCGAAGTTTGAACTTGTCATGATTGCAAGCAAAGTGGCGGAACATATCAAGCACCACCCTGCCCGGAATGGATACCATTCGGCCCATCCAGTGATTATATTTTAAGCTATACCATGTTTGCGCTTTCGAGGAAGTGGGCGGTCCTAGAGAAATGCATTAGAAATGACGAAGAGTCAAAAACAGGATTGGTGCAGCACCATTTTTCAACCTTCCCAGGCTCAGATCGAAATTTAATTGACGGCTCCGAGTAATGAGGTAGTCCAGGTCGAAATTTAAGATGTTCCAGCCGGTCATGACATCTGGGTCTACATCGTGGACAAATTGCTGCCAGGCAGTTAACATCTCTTTCTCCGAGGCGTACGATTGAACATAAGCCCCTTCGATGGGATCACACGACCCGACAGTAAAGATGACACGCAAGAATGGGTCCCTGTTCCCTGTCAAAGTTTCACTATAAGACTGAGTAAATCGAGAGAGAAAGCGCACTTGCCTGGGTACGAAACCATATTGGATATTTGTATGACTGGATCCTGTAAAGATTCCGAAATGAACTTCCCTGGTTTCCTGGGATCTTCTCGCGTCATGGATTCGATATCAAAGTATAGAATTCTTAGCGGAGCGCCCGAACTTCGCGAATCGGACGCGTTTAATGCGTCGTGACTGTTGGAAATGATGAGATAGGAAGATGCGCGCAGATTTCAATAAACGTACGGGACGGTTAGCTCAATCTGACATCTCGAGACTTGGTCGCTGGTTTTCGTGTGCACGTAATCCTGGGCAGGACATTCAATCCAGCCTCCCATGCCTGGTAACTATACGAATGCAACAATGATGATAATCCGCGTAAGGCACGTCATAGCGCACTAACCTGATGGTCGGCCAAAAACGGTTCCATAGTGTCTGTTTGCGGATGGACAAGTGTGTATACGCCAGCATCCTCGAGTAACTGTAATTGTCCGGTATGAGTCGAGATGCATCCTTGGAGTATCAAGGAACTTATTTTTGCTACGAAGAAGCGTGTTTGGTCCAGAAAATGTTAGTTTTAATAGTCTATCAGTATCCTGAATATCTGGTCCATTGGGAACGACGCCAATTTCGATACCTCCGTTACCGAGCCCGAGTTCCTGAAAACTATCAGGTTGTGTCAATATATTGAGTTATGAAGAAGTGATTCATACAAGAAGATGAGTCTTCAATGCTTCCACGTCTCGTTCATCACCTAAGATGATTTTGGGATACGCGTGAAGGTATGGTTTAAAGCCGGTAACGGTTGCCAAAACGCTGTTTCCGGACTTAGTATGCCATAATCCCATAATCAGTATATGTGCAGGAGGCGCCACTCGGAAATACCTTTGTGACGCCATACATCAACAGATCACCACATTCATGGGGCGATTCTTGGATATCGACGAGCTGGAACACTGTAAACAAATCCGCGAATATCGCCATGTGGTTCTGATGCAAGGAAAAGATATATACCTATATTATCACGTAGGGAATCTGGCAGAGCGCATGTAGGACGTTGTTTGAGGTCTTGCAGATTTGTTCGTTCTAAAGACTGAGTTGTACTGGTATCCGTTGATAGGCCCCTCCAGGTAGTTCTTTGGTTGACATTGGCAGCTATAGATAGATGGTCCCGAAAATTTATCATGAGCCCTTCCATTTCACTACAAGTGGCACCTCCAGGAATTGTGGATAGTAAATTGCCAGTGAAAATGGCGATGGGCCGCCTGAAGATAGCCTGGGACCGGAAGCTACAAGACATGAATAAGCATAATATCTAGCAGCAAAATAAAACCAGCTACGCACACATGACGGGTGGTCATCCTCGTGGACAGCAGGCCTGAAAAGCGCCAGGGCATCGTGGGCCCCACGAACATCAGTATCGATAGACGCGTAATGTAAGCGTCGGTACAAGATTTTTGGTCGTCGCAGCTGACCTATTGCTGAGAAGTGAATGTTGAACGTTGGGTGGCCACTGACGGAGGTATAACACGACCCAAACAAAGTTGAGATAAATTTGCAAAACTTGTGAGAAAAATATCACCTGACAGTCAACGTCGCGACAACGCGGCTTGCCAGGATGCCTCGCGACGTGAGTCAATGCAATAATATTTTATTACACTAAGAAGTACAGCACCTATGGACCACCCTAAGCAATCAGGAGTCGGATATAACGGCTTGAGAGGCCCGTGCATTGGCAAGTTTAACGCCCAACTCCTGCAATGCATGAGATGAACCCAACAGATTCGCAAAGGGCACCTGTTTCTCCTTTCCCTTCTGCAAATAACCCTCCACAATACCGTATTTATGCAGAAGCTTCAAAGGCAGCCTAGCATCCTTTATGAATCCTGGAGTCAGTCTGTGCATCGACTCAAAAACCAAGATGATTCTCACCGGGAGGCAATATACTGCCATTTTGCGGCGAGTCGCCCCATTCGCTTCCGGTCCTTCTTGCAGTTCTGGTATGCTCTGGTAGCTAAGATCCATCTTCTGTGAATCGGGGCCATCGCCAAGAAGACATTTTGCGACATCCTTCAAACCATAATTTTGGAGCTTAAACGTAGAGTGATTTCGAGGGAGATGTCGAAATAAGTCCAGAACGACTCTGCCTGGTATCTGGACATTTCTTCCTCTCTGGATCCGTATCTATCGGAATAAAAGTTGTAGTTGACATGTTTCGCCAACGATCCTACATAGAAGTGGGCATATTGACAAGTGTCGGAGAAGGGTACGTTTTCGTACCTTTGGAGCGACTGAGTTCCACATTAAGGGTAGCCAGCTTCTGAGCCCTCTCGATAATGAACCACAGATCAAAATTCAAGATGTTAAAACCTGTTAAAACATCGGGATCCACATCGTGGATGAAGTCTTGCCACGCCTCAAGTAGCTTACTCTTAAATGAGTATGAACAAACGTAGACATCTTCAATCAGGTCACACGAGTTAGGCGTGAAAATTGCACGCAGAAAAGGCTCAGACTCTCCTAAAGGATATAGTCAGACCTCAGTAGTCATCCGATCTCTCGAAAACGCTCACCCATTCGAACGACCATGTTCGAAATCTGAATGATAAGATGAATAGACGGTACCGATTTGTTCTCTGTATCATACATGCATTCGATGTCGAAGGACAGAACTCTCAGCGGGGAATTGCCACGGTCCTCGTAGGTCACCACCTCATCGTGCCTGTGGAAGAATCAAAACAAGAAACACGACCCGTCATACTAGCAACGACAAACGTACGAGATTTCAATCTCGATTTGAGTACGGCATTGGCGCTCGGCGTCAGGCATGACTTCGTACTTTTTGGCGGGGAACTTGACCCAACCACCAGGTCCTGGCAACTGGGCATAAACATAAGAATGTAATAGAGCCATGGCAACGGGAGTCTGACGAACCTCATGGTCTACCAAAAACCGTGTCGGGTAGTCTACGTTTGCTTCGATAGCTTCGTAAGGAGACGTTGTATTGAAAATTTGTGGAGAGAGGACGATGGAAGTCAATTGAAGTGAATCGGTAGAGAGGGCCAGTGAAAAGACTCATCTCGAATAGTGCCAAAGACTTCCTATGTCTTCGAAAGTTATTTTGACAAGCATGTACTCATTTCCCTCCAGATATTTCTTAACCGTCTCTAGCTTTGTTACATATCCTTGAGCGCCCTATGCGAACTACTGTTCAGGAACGAGAATCAAGAAAGCGAGGGGAAGCATATGCCGAGATACTCTTCCAGCGCAACGAGGTCCGCATCGCTGCTGCGGAACGCTGGAGACTTGGGGCGAACATAAAAGTAGGGAGAAAACCCGCCGATGAAAGCTGATACGCTATTTCCCGCCTGCAATTCACACGAGTGAAGATACAGCACAAGTTGGATAACCCAAAGGAGAACTTGCCTTAGTAGATCCTGTAATAACCAGGTAACCAGAGTCAGGTAACTCGTGAACATCAACAATCTGAATAACTGTTGAAGCATTACATAAATCGCAAGCTGAGAGCATAAACAAAGCGTACCGAGGTCGTCTGTCTCAGGGTCAAGCTGCGGGACCAGAGGACGTTTCAGCATTTCCTCGAGAGCAGGTCGACTTTTGACTTCCTGTTCCAGTCTCTGCCTCTTTGAAGAACTTGAAGCTATTGGTCCTGATGCTGGAGGGGAGGCATCGCGCTTGTTTACAGAGCTGGGAAAGATTATAAACCTGGGAGTACAGAATGAGTTGAGTGGGAGGAGATACACCTTCCACCGGTAAGTTTTGACTGATCCCAGGTGTCTGTTCGCTTCATTATCCTTGGACGATGTGAAAAAAAGCTGTCGGTATATATCGACGTGGTAGTATAAGGTGAAATACGAATCCGGCCCCCATCCAAGTGCTCGGGACTCGGGAATGCCCGAAGCTATGGCATCAGTGACCCGCCAATTTCTCTTCG
>NW_026848667.1:0-26475 GCF_030435595.1 Desarmillaria tabescens | reverse complement strand
TAGCCCTCCCGACGCTTAGACTTTCGACAAGAATAGATAGTACACTGTTCACTTGACATATTCCAAATAGTCAACGCATGAATCTGAATCACTGAGTTTGAACTGTTATCGTTATACGAGTCATGGGACAATCACATAGCGCATCCTGGCACATCTGTCTCTCATACCAAGTTCCTGGCTAACCGACGAATAACATTCCCCCCTATTCCACCTCGGATGCACAATAATAGTCTGGAAATCAGTTTTACGCACGTTCACTCGTAAGCTCCTGGCACATACATCTCCATGTATTTTCCGAATTCGTAGTTGACCTCGCAAATCTGGATCCTCTGTCTAAACTTGTTTGAGCCAGTACGCCGTTGCAGTTGCCTCGACTCGATGACTACTCCTGTATATTTGCGTCGTCCGAGGTCGCCCGTAAGGTCAATAATTCTAGACGCCGTTGTGGCTATGCTTACAATTGGCGAGAATCTTTCGTCGTCATGTCGTCACTTTGGTTCCGGGTAGACGCGCATCCCGATATCCAATCTGATGAAACCGACGGTCAGTGCCAAATGAGTATATACGGTAAAAACATGGCAAAGATGGGGGCACCCAGGATTGAACTGGGGACCTCCAGAAAACCTGGTGCGTACCAACTTCAGTCTGTTGCTCTCCCAACTGAGCTATGCCCCCATAACTAAGGGATTTTAGGCGATCTTAGTGATTTTCTTTGAGCCTCCTCCAAATGATACTACCTGCAGAGGGTTGCTGTAGCAATGTTCTCGGCCGTCCGAAGTGATACAGACTCAACGCCGCCTCAGAACTGAGGCAAAACTTTCAAGTAACCGAGTAATGATTTAAAATCAAGAACCTACGTCAGGAAAGCGTCATCCGAGTCGTTCTTTGACACACCGCGTGTTCTTTTTCTCGCCGCCATGCATGAGGGCGTCACGGTGTAGCCGACGTCGCTCGATCCTCGAACCCCGGATCAGTTTCTTTGCAGTGCAGGTGGAGAGGAAGAGAGCGCCAGCCTCGTTGGCGACATCGCGAATAATTCTATTCTTCTGCTCCACGCATGAAGCTACGGCCAAACTTCTGGGACCATTCTTGGTTACCTCGCTTGTACATGACTCCAAAATCGCCTAATAGCCACCCAACGTCAGAAATTTCGTCGTCGGTGGGTGGGTGTAAAGATAGTCATCTCTCGTTGCCTTGCGGGAAGTACTCCACCCTGTCGTACTAACGTCAATAGACGTTCAATATTCTATTGGGAGCAAATGATCTGGGTTCCGAAAGTTTCGAGTTAGCTCTTAAGAGTCATACTCCCCGGGATTGAAGCGAAGACCATATTTTCCTTGAAATGGGCGCGGCAACCTGAGACGGCGCATGGTGCAGCGACCGATTCTGTATGTCCAAGGGACCAGGGACAGCGAAGCATGGAGCTCAGAGCAGGGTCGTTCTTTGCCGGTCCTGAATATGTAACACATCCGCAGGGCTTTCGCTCCCACGTCACTTTAAACTTTGATACGGTAAAATGAAGGATGGGTTGGAGTTTCAGAAGATCTTTATTACTTTCCACATACATATCATCTATTATTGCCTTTACGAGACTGATGGAGCAGTACCCAACTTCCTGTGCTTGTGCACACGATCGTTTCCGCCCCGCCCACGTTGCCAAGTGCAGGATATTGTGCTTTTGAAATTAGAGCACTGAACCGCCGAGATACTAGTTTCATTTTGATATGCGAATGTGGACTCAGAGTCGAGAAAGATGGGAAACGTAGCGCGGCGTAACAGGCTGGTCGCCTTGGTAGCCGAGAGGAGAAGCCCGATTTGGTACTAACGGCTTTGCCAAATAACGCGAACGCGTATCATGAGAGTCGGCTTCTGCCGAATTGTTCTGTCCCAACTTTATAATCATCGCCGTCGCTGTTTCCTCGTCGTATTTGCTGCATTCAATCGAGAATACTCACTCACGCGTAACGCCGATTACTACAGAAACCGAGTCTGGTACATATCACCCCTTTGACAAGACAAGGCAAGGGGTGTAGCACCCGGCTCCTATCTAGCCCCTCCCAGGGAAATGTGTTGGTCCACACAATGCATGAAACTGACCCACCAGGAGGTGGATTTTGTGGGTGGTACCCTGGCATCCACCGGATACCGGTCCGATCGTTAATAAATTGTCGGCCGAAAGTCCAGGATACCCAGGATAGAAAACCCGATCAGCCAACATTTTTTGTGAAACAAGACGCGATCATCTGTATTGGCCGAACTTGAGTCCTCCGCGTTGAGGACGACCGCAATCGAGATGAAGAAAAATTACGAAGGTCTGTTACGCTTTCATTTATTCCTGGTCGGCGATTGATACATACCAGTAATAGCGAGAGGGGATATGCGTACCGATCTTCCGAAAAAATGTAAGTATACCGCGCGGCTCCGTTTACGTCGAGCGATACAATTGAATCAAACAGGCGAAAATGGAACAACGAAAGATCGATAACAGTGTGCTGTCAAGCGAAGTAAAAGTAGTTCTGACTCTTGGGTAGATGAGCCGTGTCGCAGGGAGAGATCGAGCCAACAACGCAACACAGCCACAATCGTTCCTTCCTTTCGAACCATCATGACGCTTTCCTTCCCGGTTTCGCAATCAGATTATCGCAGTGGTGTATCCTTAGGTTGATAAGACGCGATCTTAGTACGTTTGAATCTGTAGTACTAACTTTATCTCATGGAACTTGTTTAGGCTCCGGTGGAGTGGAAGACCATGACATCAGAGAAACTCCTACGTGGCGAGCCTTTCGTGGCCGATAGGGATGGTGTGGTTATTGGTGGATATTCATGAGCGTAATATGTGGTGCTGAGGTTTTCGTGTGTTCTATAATCTATGCTCTTTGGGTTGCTCATACTTACGCTCGTTCAGTAAACGTTGATGATGCCTGGACCCCGTCCATGAAAGTTCTTTTCTGGCTTTGTTCCCGGATCTCACTCGCTCGGAAGTTCATTCGATGTTACGAGTTGTTGCCTTGCATCCGGCTCTTCGACAGTATAACTTATCTTCTGAAGGTTTCACATGGGCGACTTCGGAGTAATCTTTATAGAAGAACTGATTATGACGTCGAATGCCATCTCAGTGAGTTGTTATTGTATGAGGAGGAAAATACAGTTCACGCCTGACATAGTATTATGACCTAGTTTGGTTTAGAATAAGCGTCGGACAATAGACTCGAACCAGTCTAGTCGGACAACGTTCGTCTGGCACATTCATGTGCTTTCGCTATTCTGTTGTCACATCGTCCAGTCCACGTCCAGGGATACCTTTGATAACCCATTAGGAGGGAGGCACGTCAAAGCTGTCATATTACTCACCTCTGATATCCGTCTATCGATTTCCTTCGCCAATAACTTTGCGTATCGGTGAATTTGCTTGGAGGCGATTTTTGTCCAATCAGCGTGACCGTATTCCGCGATACTCTTCACAACTGCCCGGTAAACGATGTCGTCATCCAGCGCAACTTCTGGTCGACGCCGCTCTGAAGCTTGCGTGTTCACCTCGTCTAAATAATCACGCAACCAGGTATGGGTACGAAAGTTTCCATCTCCTGATCGAGTCAAATATGGCACTGGCTTGAGACACCATCGACACGACGGTATGGATTGCAGGAATAATAGCTGTGAAGCTTGACCTTGTAACCACGTCATTCCTGCACCGTGCATAGGATCGAACCCCACCTGCGCGACCTTTCCACATTTTCTGTGATAATCCCGAAGACGAAAGTGCTGCAAGGCGTTCATGTGTTTAAGATCCTCGAGCTCAGCTTCTGGATGCAGAGGTGTAGCGAGCGTGTTCCTAGCCGTAGCCTCACCTAGTTACCTCCATCCGTTGGCAGCTGCGAAACAAAACACTCGCAGGGGCTGCTCCTCTATCAGGCGCGAAGTAATCGCAGCCTTGACGAATCGCTTGAAAGCATTATCCATGCAATACTTCTTCAGTGCTACTCCGACGGCTGTGAACTGCTCGATGGTCTCTATGTTGGGGGTGTCATATGGATAGCAGAAGAAAAGCATAATCCTGAATGTGTCGCTGTCCTCCTTGACTTTGAGGACTGGAAGATCGCTCCTTTCTGATGTATGAGGTTCCAATACGTGCCGGAAGAATGATGTCGGGGATTTGAGTGACAATAGCGCTTTCAGGACGAAGAAATCGACATTGTCTGCCGTACGGATGACTAAATCCGCCTCGGAGGCATTATTAAAGGGGGATTTAGTGAGGGTAATAGTGGAAGATTCGTTGGTGTCCATGGATGATGACAGATGCGTAAGAAACCAGGACGAAGCTGGCTTTATAGGTGCTTCGCGCGCACGGCTTGGACGCGTATGTTACTGACCATGCTCAGTTCTCCACAGGCGAATGAGTGCTACGATGCCGAGTTTTACTGCCGGTGCTGTCTTGCTCTTGTCAACTGCATGTATCAACCTCCGCTTCTACGCCGCTATACAACCTGCCTCGAGTTGTGACATATCTCAAAAGCTGCCTGGAAATTCTTGTTGTTAAACCATGTCTTCGCTTGAGCTTTTGGCTTGCAGGAATCTGTGTGCTATTATTGTTCAAAATGAGGGGCTTTAAGGCAAAATTTCTAGTATGTCTTAAGATATTGTAATGAACTCAGTTTTCGTTTTTTTTTCTCACGCGCACTACATTGACGGGCGAAAGCTGGAATCGCATCCCAGTCATGGTGCTAGAGTCATCATGCTTGTACGCACTGCGAAAATTCTATATGGCGCGTCTTTCGTGGTCGACATGGACAGTGCGGTGATCGGAAGGAAATCCATCCATGTAGGCCTACTCCTCTATCGTGCATGGAGTAATCACAGCCATGGCAGGAAATAATTATTCCGAAGTGAGTAATGTTGCCAACGAGGTTCCAAGTCGAGTGGTGGGAAACGTGTCATGACACAGCCACAATTGCTTCTTCCTTCGGACAACCATGACGCCCTCCTTCTACGCTTCGCAATCAGATTGCACAGAAAAAGTTAAGCTGTGGTGAAGGGGGTTGATAAGACGTCAGCTCAGTGGAGCGTGTCTTGGCTCTTACTCTACCTGATGGAGTGGAACCGCGCCCAGGACATGACGACATCAGAAGGATTCTGATGACGCGTCTTTCTTGGACGATGTCGTTATTGGTGGATATTCATGAGCGTAATATGTGGTGCTGATCATTTCGTACGTTCTATAATCTATGCTTCCTATATTTCTTATGCTCATGCTAGCCTAGTGACTGTCAACGATGCCTCGACTGCACCCGTAAAAGGTTTCCTCTGGTTATATTCTCTCACCTCAAGAACTTCCTTCCCTTAGAAGCCCATTCGATGTTACGAGCTGTGAACTTTATGGGAAGTCTCACCCGGATGCTTGAGGAACTTCGTCTTCAGTGAGTTATTCGTTAACATGTAATATCGGTCGCCTGACGCGACGCAGGCATCATGTTCCAGTATCAGCCTTTCGATTCCATGTGTCGAGAGCTGTGTGAACACCTTGCTTGACGGTGGTGGAAGGCGACAGAAATTTTGATCAGCCTGATTTGGCGACGTGTGTCTTATGTAACACATACGAAAACGGCTTTTCCCGATCGTCCATTGGTTTGTCCTTCCCAAATCGTATTCGCTGCAGCTGCAGCTCTGGGTCGTGCTCTTCCCTGCTATTTGTTACCTTGCCTTGACTTCCACCTTCTGTGAAATTTTACGATATGAGATGTGTTCAAGTTTGATCGCTGTACAATCGAATCCTGGAGCCCAAGAAATGCTTTTCCCGCTGGAGCGTACTGCTTCTCCGCGGCTCTCTGCTCTGTCTTCCAGACCACGTCAGGACCTACCTTACTAGGTTAAAATGCTTGAAGATACCGGATTGCTTGAATTGCCTGCATTCCTGGCCGACATCTAGCACGCCCTTGTTCCTTTCTGGCCGCTGTCAGCCTCAACTATCTCGTAACCAATTCGGCAATATCCCATAATGGCTATTCCTACGGATTGGTTAGCAATTCAAGTGGATTGGTTCTTACTCACGGAACAGTTGGCTTATAAGGTAGAAAAATCGATTCCTCGTCCAACCAATTCGGCGTCTTGGAGGGCCTTTAAAACCCCGGCATGTACAGTTTGCTACCGTAATGCTGTTCCCCCACATCTCCTGGAAAACGCTCCCTGCAGACCTCCTGCACCTTTGCTCCCAACTCTCTTCCACTGTTGCTCGAGGAAACCAGCAATGGCAATGCCCGGACTGCACCACGACGGCCTCTGGACGCGAAGACCTCAACAAGCACATGAAGATAAACGCCAAAGCTGCAGAGAAGTCAACAGCTTTTATTCTCTCCCTTCAGCGTGCTCATCGTTGAGGCAGTTATCTTATTTGTCCCGATTGCCCAGTCATTCTTCTCCAAGAAAGCAATCTTGATGGACACAAGCTCAGACACCAGTGCGTCACTATTCTATTCATCTTTTTACACAAGTAACACGCCTTTTCAGCTCTGGGAACGAAAAGTACAAATGCAAGGACTCTCCGGATTGTATTTGGGGTGGGAGTACCGAGGATGCTCTCACCGCCCATCGGAGAAAGTACCACGGCAAGATTTCACCTTACGGAGATAGCGTTTCCAACGGGACTCCCTGCGAAAACGAACCCACGGTCGATCCCTTACCTTCATCGTGGCCATACAACTTCGACACCCCAGCTAATGATCCCACTCCTGACGAAGCGTTCATGGACAGGTCCACCGCTTCTGCGTCTACCAATGGAGTTACCCCATCCGACGGTCCCACACAGGTCACTCCCAGGGACGAGGACAACTTCTTTTGGACTTCCCCCGCGCCAGGCTTCCAACACGGCGATTTACGCTATTCCCCAGAAGCCAAACAACTCTACCCCGCTGCCAACGCAGGACCTCTTGACGACGGTCTCAACTCTATACCGCCTCCGGGAAGAAAATTGGAGGGTTTTGGTATAGGCACGGGCCCGTTCATCAACACCGATCCCCTTCGACTGATGACAGATGCGATGGCGGGTATGAACGCGTTGAACAGGCTGGTCCCTGCCGAAGCGCCCGTTGGTCTCTGTTTCGAGGAACTGCCCATCGACACGACTTCCCACACGTTCCTTACGTCCTCATCTTGGGACGGGACAGACTTTGGAACGGTGTAGTGGACGGTTGGATGTGGATCGTTTGGATGTTCTGGATTAGGACCGAGGATCTCTGCTTCCTCGATGTGGACGTCGAAGGGTTCCTCGGGGCGCGTACCAGGATCTACCAGTGAAGGATCGATGAGCGGGGACAGTAGACTTTCAAACAATGCGAGAGGTAAGATGCGTTCATGGACCTTAACATGGCAGATCTGTGTATGGTCACAAAAATTCTTTCCTATGTGCCGATTTGGACGACTGCTCGTTATTGTATGCTGATTTGGATCGTGTTGGTTATTTTTTTTATCTTTATTTTCCAGTATACGCGGTATTCTACGTGCCTCGGCTCAGTTGATACCTTAATCAGTTTTTCTATAGGTTTGTTATGCATCGATTTGTCACTAGGAACATGTACTATAGTTCACGGACGGAGCCCCTTGCAGAAAATTGTATGATTCACACCAATAATCGATTGTTATGTCTTAACCCTGATAACCATTATTATCAGTCAGTAATTGCGACCGTTTGTTGTCGTGAGTGCTGTTGCTGCCAGTTGCGTTGTTGTTTCCACAAGTAATAGCGTGTACACAGTGTTAAATCTCTTTCTGAACCAACGACACATTCACTTACCTTCCTGTTATTCGAACTGTCATGTTCGCCAGCAAGTCCACTCGGCATCTAGGTCGCTGGCGCATCTTTTGCTGCTAAGCTCTTCTCGGCTAGTACTCAACTATACATGCGGGGCCTGATGCCTATTCACGATTTTACAGGCATATGCATCCAGAGTGCAATAAACTACTTTCGTTCGGACCGCCTGTTGGACCTGGTGGTCTCCACCGATACGTGGATGCATAGGTCTAGAACGGAACATGGCGTTTACGTGCTGTGGTGTTCAGGAGCACGGAAAACAGTGCAGCCATGGTAGCTGAATCTGTGCATCTCGCAGAAAGAGGGAACACACTTTGTATGTCTGTGCGACGACATATACATTACGAAATACCATTAATTGTAGTCATACGAGGACATTACACAAGGACCTAGACGATGGTCTCGCATCTTGTCCAATGTCGATTTGCATCACCAAGAAGGCAGAAAGTACTTGATCTCATAGTTGATGTCTTCTTCATCTACCAGAGAAGGTAGAATCTGTTCTACCAAGGCTTGTTGGTCTGGGTCATGGATAAGAGCTTGAAGAGTCTCCGAGGCAAAAGTGAGATTGGGGACCGGACATGCTACGAAGTTTTGTTTTCTGGACAAATCTGCACGAATCACCCATAGGTGGATTAGGAGTTGAACGCTATCGCCATAGGGACCGTTCATGATGCTGCTGAGGGTTCTCAAGGTCAATTCAGAAGTGGGCGGGACACACTTCAGGGTAGCAATATTCTTCAGATGAAGATGAGGGGGAAACTGACAGAAGAACTCCGGTAGCGTGTTACGTTCATGGTGAAGATAGTAGGTAACGAACACGAACCCAATAGGAGCTGTGCAGCTTTTTGTCAGTATTTAGTCTTGGCTATTGGAATTTGCGTACCGTATGCAAGTGGTGAGCTATCTAGCTCAACTGATAGAATGTATAGTAGATCTTTTAGATCGCTGATTTTCTCCTGCAGGATACCTGTCAGCCCTAGTCGCGTTCAATGAGCAAAGTGTCGAACTGCCTTATAGGAAATGTAGTCTTAGCTCTGCAAAAGCGGTCAAGGACCTCGAATTTACGTTGGTCGGCCAACTTTTGCTCGGTTTCTTGTCTGTACTTCTTCAGTTGCTCGATGTCCTCCTTCAGCTCATCAGTCATATCCCCAAGTGCCTTGTTCTGCGCATCGGTCTCCTGTTTTAACTCGTCAAGACAGATACTCAATGAGGACAAGAAAGTTGTAGACTCGCCTCTAACCTTTGGTGATCCTGTTTGAGATGCTGAAGACGCATGACAGAGTCGTCTTCGAGGATCTTATTATAGAACTTGGGAGAGGTAGAGGGATCAAGGGCGGCGGTTAGTTCTGGCGAAGTGGGTATGCGCGAAGGAGTACAGGGAACAATCCCGATGTCACTAGGATAGCTGGACCCCAGAAAAGACATCGATGATCTGGAAAAACGACGACGGTGGTGGTAGTGGTTGAAGAGTAGTGTCTTGGATTTCTGACACCAAGTCGGACCGTGATCGACATCTGCACTGGGAATTTCATAATCATTTTACTTCCCCTCGCTGCCGCCGGCTGGATAACTGATTTCGGGCAATTGACCTTTTCGTGCTGATCACGCATGTATATAAATATTTAGATGCAATACCACCGATAGCCACAATCTAGACACCAGCAGAAAATCTCTTACTAGGATATATTGACGGTTCCTAGGACTAGTAGACTCTAACTCTTCATGGGAGGCCTAGAATTCATTCAGATAACAGTCCTTGGTCTTATCGGTGAATGGCTCAATGATCTGCCACTTTCCACTAGTAGTACAAGGCGAAGCAATCTTCACATTTGTTGGGAGGAAAGGGTGGGTTATTCAGAAGGGAAATATTCCGAAACGAAAAGAAGGGCATGTCTGTCAGCGTGTTGTGGAATTACGTCGATCCTCAGAACGAAGCAGGGTCTGTACTCTGAAAAGGTAAGTACAATTGAAACAAATGGAAACAAATAGAACATTATAATATAGCCATTTGTTTCCTAACTGCCAACTATCCGCCGCTAGGCTGTACCCGTCGGCATCTTCAGACCCCCAGGAGCCAAACTCGACGTGGACGGCATATTTTCCTGAAACGTCTCCTCCTCCAACGCATACTCGCCTTCAAGTTGACGTCCCACCGGATCCTCACCAAACTCATCAACCACCGACAAAACACGGAACTCCATAGTCCGTGTTCGTGTATGCTGTGAGGCGATCCCACGACCATCGCTGACCACTGCGGCGGAATGTTGATGCTCCCAGACGCGCAGGCGGAGGAGGAATCGAGCGGTTAGTAGACCCGAAAGTCTGGGCGAGTCCTGTGAGCTTAGACAGCTGGGAGGATTAGAGAAGAACGTACGGGAGTAACAATGCGTTGAGTAGGCGTTGGAAGAATCCTGCCTGGAAAGCCCAGTGGATTGATTAAAGTTGCCTTCAAAAGGGGGTACTGTATCGGGCTTACCGGCGCGACCTGTGTATTTCGTGAATATGACAGTGAAGGTACCGCATACATAGGCAAACTCACCGAGTTCAAAATGACAGCCGCAGTTGTGATCAACGAAACGACACTGTCGATGTGTGTTATCATCTAATTCCTAGCTCCACATAATTAGATACCCACCTGAAATAGAAGATTCCTACAACAAAACTGCGCGTAAGAATCGCATTAGCAGGTACTGAGCAAGGATGAAAACGACCTTGTTCAAAAATCAGATATATGAAACCCCGCCGTTGTGTCTTCCAGGATCCGCCAAATTTGAACGCTTGAATGCTTCTGATCGTTATCAGTATCGCGGATGAATACTCAAACACGACCATCAGTATGGAGAGTAGTAAATTCGCTGCGGCAAAAGGCTTAGTGGTATCCGTTGAGAGCGAGGGACGTCAGTACCACTGAAGATAAACAGTGAACGGAAATAGGGGAGGTGCGAGTAGGGGACGTACAGAGGATTAGTCGAAGAACCAACACATCTGAGTCCTGGAAGATGCATCTGTCGCTTCCACTCTTAGCATATATGTATATGGCACCGATAGCAAATCTGACTGACAATGTCGAGTATAATACACGCCAGGCCAATAGCAACAAGGTAAATCAGAATAATTCTGTTCCTAGCGCAGATAGCGTATGTGCGCCCAGTGAAAGTCACTGTAGCATATAAACTAAACAAGGTCCAGTCGCGATAATTGCACCACGTACCAATCACGGCAGCTCGCCCAAAGACGCTAAGCGCCCCGATGATTTTGTACCAAGTGTCGCAACTAAAATGTCGTCATGAATCAGATAGGCTGTTGTCACGCCTATTTCCTCTCCCAAGGTAGAACTTGCTAAAATTCCCAAAGTGAGAAAAGAACAAACGCCGGAAAAAAGGAAAATACCCTAGCGCCTAATTTCTTAGCTATAGCCAAGAGATAGAGGACGTTCGCAAGGAGAGCGTAACGACAACATATATATAGAACAGTCGACAATCTGAACTTTGAGCCCCAGACGTATTTGACCTCCGTTGGGAAGGTTAAAGCGTAGTCATAGAAGATGAGGGCTACAGCGCCCTCAGTTTGAGGCAAGAAAAGCACGAAAGAACCACCGTACCAATGCTGGAGTACTGGATCCGAAACTGAAGGAAACTGGAGCCGGAGTCAATGTTAATGAAATCCAGTGTCAGTGTCCGAGCCGGACGTACTGGGTAGTGGCAGCTTGAGTCGCCATGATGAAGAAAAAGGAAGACGAGGGGGGCGCGAGTTTTATACAGCTAAATTTGAGCGTGAGTAAGCTGTCTGTACGGCTGTCGAAGAAATACCCGAAGGCTGAGGTTCGAAGAACCCGCTAATGTGATGAACTCCCGGTTGCGGCTTCTTTGACAAAGGTCCGCAAAGCACGGCAACACCTGGCGATGGAGATCCTACACAACGAGGAACATATCCGTGAAGATAGCAGGGAGGAGGAGGAAAAGATACCATCGAGGACATAGAAAGGACCTGTCATCGCAAAGCCTGGATGAGATTGAGCGGCCTAGGGGAAGCCATTCTCTTCTAGACATCGACACGGTGCAAGGCGTTTTGGGGTAGGTAAAGCCATCAGAATAAATATAGAACTCGCGCACGTTCCCTTTGCACGGTAAACCATTCGCCGGACATTGATCGTGCGCGTAAAATAGAAAAACAAGCATCTGGACTTGATGAGATCCCCGTCTGTGCCACTCGCCTAGCCATGGAAGAAAGTATCGGGAGGGATCTCGTATCAATGAAACTTGGGCGTGGCTTTACCCAATCTCCTACAAGAGTTTCAAAGTGTGAGGAGGCTGAAAGAGATACTTCACGCGCTCTCTATTGCATACCTTCCATTGATGCTGATTGTAGACTCGAGCTGCATCATGATAGTCATACAAAACATCTTGCAAGTGAAGAACCCATGACTATTATTGAGGATCTAAAGACTCGGGTCTCACAGGGCAGTGAACGAATTCTAACGCAGAATTTTCACTGAGTTCGTCCAGTATCTTAAATTGGTTGGCAAGTGGGGGAGAGAAAGTGACACGTACCTGGTGATCCAATGATAATCTGCCGCGGTACGTAACCTCGAGTTAACCAGACAGTAGAATGATGATATCATGCTGTCCAACCGCAAAACGCACGCGTCGAACAGGAGCCGTACGTTTGGATGGTTCATGACCAGATTCCCAACGAGCGCTGAAATGCTTATAGCCTGTTGATGGAGTTTACTGATCATCACAAGGAATTTCTACGGTGCTGCCGCGAAATCAGATAGGTGACGAAACTGCCTTGACTTGCGGAGTTCGTTCAGATCTTCGTGCTCTCGAGTAATGTCATTATGAAAGCCTATTCTCTGCAATACACATGTCTACAACCTGAACAGGTGAGCAGGTTAAAAACTACAGAAACTTGCACTCACAATATTCGAAGAATAAATTTGACAGTGGCTGCATTCGATACGATGGTAGGCTATGGGTCATCATTACAGGTAAGGAGCCGTCCACGCAATGTAAAGGTTGAAATAAACATACTAGGCATCTTCTCGCGTCGCCATCGTCCTAGCTCGCTTCTTCCTCTTGGCGGAGACGGTGCTTGCATTCCGGTTGTGCGTCACAGTCTATTTGCTCTGCCGACAGATGTACAGATGGAGAATTCGAGTTGTATTTCTCATCAGCAAACAGCAGCTGTGTGTATGAGATCCGTGTCGTATCTGAGAATACAGCAACGCTGTGCCCGCGTTGGAAAGAATCGAAGTTCAGGACGAGGCTCGTTCGGGCCGCTGCGGCTTCCCTTTTTGGAAGTCCTCATCGTCCGTGAAGCCATGGTGCCTATTTTTTGAATTTTTTCACTTGGATACTCAAATACTCAGCAAGCTACACTTCTATATCCATCTTAAGACGAGCTAGAGAGCACCCAGTCTGAAGCAAGTCTATGAGAGCATTATTCCAAATTACAAGATCCAGATGACTAAAATACAATATCTCTAAGATGTTCCGAGTCGTCGTCACTCCCCAATCCCCACAAGCCCCATACCCAGCACTCCAGCAAGCAGACTAACAACAGCCAGGACTTTCCTCCCAGGTGTCGGCCCCCCCTCCTCGTCATGTTCATGCTCAAACACCTCTCCACCATGTTCATGTCCATGCCCCCCATGTTCATGTCCATTCAGATTTCCAAACACGAAATCCCCAGCAATCATCTCCACGGTCGCGGCGTATATAAGCATTCCGGCGGAGATGGCTGACATAAGGCCCTGCGTGAGCAACATCTGCGATTTGCTGACGTTTCCGGAGAATGCTAGCATGCCGCCGCCGAGCCCGAGGGGTGTCGTGACGGCGAAGAGTAGGGAGAGTACGGGTGCGAGCCAGTGCCGCCGAATGGATTGCCATCGACTCTCGGGGCCCAACACTGAAAAGAAAAGCGGTTTTGAACGTGACGATGATGTGGTGTTGGGGATTGGTAACCGAGGCACTGGTGATGACGGTGGCAGCGCAGCGATTCGGATGCCCAAGCTCAGGCCCTCGAAGAGTTGATGGAATATGATGGCTGTTACAAGTGAAGCTGTGAAAGATGCGGTCAACACCACAGCCGTATCACAAAAACAGAATGAAACGTACTGAATTCAGCACCGTGTGTAATCGAGAGCGTCAGACCAATCACGAGTGAATGAATCATAATCCCGAGCTGTAGGACTAGAATCCCCACCACCTGGCGTCTCCTTCCAATGCGCGGTTTTTCGAGATCCACAGCGTGAATGGGAGTTGCGGTTCCGCTTCTTGTAGTGCTCTTCGCTAGAGGCCTGTCGCCTTCAGCACTCGCCGGACAGACGCAAACGCACACGCATGATCCCCTGCCTCCTATCAACTGGTATTCGCCGTGGTTTACGTGGTAATTAAGGTCATTGATGATGTAGTATGATTCAGTGCTGCGAAGATGCCTAGGGGTATTCGTTATTATGGAAGAAAGGTAATGCTGAGATTGGTGAGATGGAGAAGCATGCGATGAGTGAGAAGACGACGACAGCAGTGGCGTGTCTTCAGCAGCAGGTGACGATTCTGGAGGAGCGTCACATATCAGAGGCTGCGGTTCAGAAGTTGGAGGTAATGATGTCACTCTGGTTACTGGAGAGGTAGGCTCAGAGGGCTCAGCGTGTAGATGGTCAACATATGAAGTAGAAATATCTAAGACAGCGTCAGAAACGAAAAATGAAGAGTACAGGTATGAACCGTACATTCAATGAGGAATATTGAAAGAAGGGAGCCCAATCTATCCTTGAGATGAGACTCGGCAGCGGAGCGAACGAAACAAATACGCACATTATCAACCCACATTGATCTCCAACCTTCCCGTAGCTTTGTGCAACCAGCGGATTCTGCAACGCTTCAAACGAGTCTTGCAAAAGGTGGCAAAACGCCGTTGATAATATGACACCTGCATATATGCGTCAGAAAAGATCCGCACAAACTTTAAAGACATACCGGTGCCGAAATGCTTCCCGATGAAAAAAACAACCTTCGGTATCGGTAGATACGTCGACCTCTTTGATATCCCGGGGAACGAAACAGCTGCAAGGCAAAAAAAAACAACCGAGTTGGCTTTCATTATCGCAACAGAAAAACGACGTCGTACCGACGAGGGAGATGACGAATATGACGCCCATGACGATGAGGCGTCGGTGGAGATGTCTCTGGTCGTCGTGAGCCATAGCCTCCAGGGCGTCGAGGTCATCTAGTAGAGAGGCCATGAGGGAATGGGGGAGGGTCATCGCTTGAGAGTGGTTAACATAGCAAGGGGCGTACAGCGCCACAGGTCATAAGGAGGACCGCATCAGTCGCCGGGTATCATGTGAGATTACCGAACCAATCATGTTTGAGGCGTTGATGTGCAATCGCGCCCTTAAGGCGGGTTCGCGTCCTTGTGGCCTTCTTTACGGACGTGCTCGTGAACGTTCAAGATCAAGAAGCACTTGGAGAGCATCGAGCTGAACTCCAGATGTAGATTACATAAGGACCTGGTATGACTGCGACGGTATGGTCTTTATGACTTGTCAATGTCATGGAATGGAGGAAATTAATATGATGTCGGTGCAGCATATATCCCGTGTGGGAACATAAAAAGTGTAACAGCAGCAGCTCCAACAAAGATGATCCCGAGCGACTAAAAAATAATAACCGCGCACGTAAATACTACCTAGCAGTAGACAGGGTACCACACAGGTCAATTCCTTCCAAGGTCCACGTCGCTCAGCCCAGAACCACTGCCTCGAATAGTAATGCACCGAATCGAGGACCCTCGCAGACTCTTCGCTCGTGTACTCGATACGATGCCATCACAACTAAGGAACGACGGTGGAACTATTGATAATTCTTCGATGCAGTGTGCATAGGCCGAGTCAGATTAGTCTAAGCTGTGGTATATGTATCTTCGTAAAGTTGTAGTAAGTGTAAGATAAAATTAGGGAGCAGAAGTAGTATATAAAATGCAGATCTAAATTAAGGAGTCAGAATCAGAGGACGAGTCAAACCAGTCAGATTCAGTATCCTTATATTCTCTATCACATTCGAGAATCTCCCAGTCGAACATACCCTTGACCGACAACGGAGGGCAGACTTCAACAACAGCATATCCATCCCAGCCCCCTTCATCCCGGACCCCTTCATCGATTCTCAAATCCGTCACTTGAACGTGCAACGGCGGACACGACCGAGGACGTTGTCGACATATATCCGCCAGCCATTCATAATGATTTCCTACCCCATCAGAACTATACACCAACGACGTCAGCGACGGAAGGGGAAGACGCTTGCCAGCCCATGACTTCGGATCCGCATCCACAAGCTCTAGCCGTCTCAACGACTGAAGGGATCGGACAAACGGCTCGTCATGGACAGAACACACGAGGTGCTGCAATCGGAGCTTCCGCAGCTTCGGGAGGTCACCAAAGTGGGCTCCCAATCCAACAACGGCATATCTGCATAGCCCGTACACTTCCAAACTCTCGAGGTTTGGCAGGCAAAGGCAAGATATGACGCATCGGCCGGGTATGCATGTATCACGGTGTGAGCTGTCCAAGCTGAGCGCTAAGCATCTCAGGGAGGATGCGTCAATGGGGGAAAGGTCCGAGCTGGTACTTGGTCCGTTGAAGGTGTGTAACGCTGCGAGAATGAGTGTTTCGAGGGATGGAGAGGCGAGAAATAAATCTCGCATGCGTGCGTGATCCAGAAAGATGCGATATAGAGAAAGCGTGGTGAGGCTGGCATAGTGAGATACAACAGTCACCGGTAGGCGGTGAATGTCAAGCGAAACAATATTATTCGGGGAGGAAAGTAGATGGACATTGGGAATCATCGCGAAACTCCAAGTCGCTCCGGTGTAATGGAGGCGAAGACTGCTTAAACAGGGTGGGCTTGAAGCCGCAGTGCGATAGAGGCTGGAGAACGCATGATACGTATCCGGATTATCGAACTCGACATTGAGAGTTCGAAAACGATGAAGATGCGGGAATGTGACCTCCGCGATCTTACCACTGATGGCCCAGTTCACGTAAAAGTCAAACTTGAGTATGACATCAAGTAAACGGGGAGTCGAGCGCTTGAAGAATAATTGAGCAGACGGGAGGTCGTTCAAGTGGGATATGTACACCGTGGTCCAGAGTTCGGAAGAGTCGACGGCGACTGCTCGCCAGTCACGACAGACGAGAGATATGTAACAGAGAACTCGAGAGTGTTCTGAGGCTAAAGTAGAGTTGACTGCAGCCGAGAATATTGCTGTCAATATCTCGTTTGGGAGGTCGGTAACTTTGCTGGGCTGAGGGGAACAGGATCTTATATTCTTCATACTCTGAGCCTCTGTATGGAATGAAACGTCAGCCATTATTCACATCGTGAAAGAATACACACCAGGAGAAGCAAAAGTAATCCCCGTCTCCAGACTCGTGTGACCGCGCAGTGACATATGATAGTAACGAGTGCTCTTCCCTACACAGTTGAAGTTCCACCGTAGTGTAGGTGTTTATCGTCAGCAACAAGGTGCTGGATGTCGAATCCGGAATGTCGCGACATTGGACTGGATATATAAAGGCGCTAGGCCTGCAACGGCCCAGTAATGAAACTCGGACGGAAGCAAGAGGCAGTGGCTTAGGTAATGCCAACGTTTCCATTTCGGATCATCCAGCCAGTGGCCAGAGTCGGCATCCAGCGCCTATCGGATTCAGACAATTCAATCTTGTTTAGATGCTAACAGTGTCAATCGAGTTAAGTTGGCGAGGGATAAAGGAGCTTGATACTGAAAAAAAAAAAACTTGAAAGGAATAGGACAAACTTGAATCAAGGACAAACGGACTGAAAAGATCTATGTGGATACCCCCATCCGTCCCTCGGAAACACGCTTAAGCAGTAAGCCTGGATGCAGCCCAGCCAATGCAAGTCCATTCCGGGATCGGACCGTCACTGCTTTAGCGCGTATATTCCACCGGTGCAATATATGTGAGAGCGACCAGCGCAAGCGCAAGAAATTCCTGGTAGAATATTCCATGGCCCGAGTTTTTCTTCTTGAAGGATCATATCGTATACGCCTTACTCGGAAGTTCCTGATGAATAATTAGTGTCTATGTATTCCCCATACACGGTTTTGAACGCAGCATTCTGTGCTAGCAGAATATGATAGTGCCCTCAAGGCAATTTCTATAGCTCTCACATCTACAACCGACGTCCCAGGTTGCCCGATCTCCTTGTCCGGACGTACTTTGCATTCGCCAAGCACGAGTCCTTCGTCGCGCCGCATCCATCCCAGTCCGGGTCCGGCTGACTAGCAGCAATACAACTATTGTAGTCTATGATCATCTTTAAGCGCGCTAACAACAGGGAAAGGAGAGCTCAAACATACTGTTCATGCAGACATTAGCATCAGTAATGGTCGACGAGTCAGCACTCATGGTCGTCGTACCCACCGCCGAAGTCGTATCAGCTGCTTTCGTCGTCGTGGAAGCTGACTCGGCGGCGCCAGAAGATGACGACGCTTCAGATGCAGTCGAAGCGACACTCTTAGTAGAGGACGCGACGGCAGAAGTCACAGCAGCCATCGTAGAAGAAACCAGGGTCGTGGACGACGATGCGATAACCGTGGAAGAACCCGCAGATGCAGACGAGCTGCTTCCAGAACCATCCCCACCAGCAAGCGCCGCCCAAGTCTCGTACTCAGACGTCTGGGCATTGGAGATCCCGAGCCCAAACTCCCCATACCCAGCACTGTGGTACACCAAATCGGTGCTTTCATCAGTGACGTCTGAAGGACTTGAAGTTGAGTAAGCCCAGCCCAACACGGCACTGGTGTCGGTGCTGGAGAAGGTGAGGTCATCTCCGGTGATGCAGCCTCTACAAAGGAAAGTCAACGAGAGGTGGGTGTCATTGACGTATGTGCCGTCGGAGATGGTAGACAGTGTGACGTCGCTGCCATTGTAAACAGGTGGCGTGGAATACGCGCTGCAAAAAGGTCGTCAAAGGGATGGACTAGTTATAAAATGGTAGATCACGAACGTCGCTTCTCGGAAGGATGTCATAACTTCATCCCCGTTTGGCCAAGCCACGAGAAGCAGACTCTCGGTCATGGCACCATTCAAGCTAGCACCTCCCCATCCTGCTCCGTCAGTCAAAGAAAACACCTGTTCAGACGGAGGAGAAATTAAGATAGGAATTAGAACCAGCAAGCCCAACTTACCATCTGACCAATAAAATCAGTGCCGATGGTTTCTGGGAGTGCGATACCGAAGACAAATCCAGTCGAAGAGTCTTGCAACGCTTGGAATGTCATTCCTGTCGTTGGATCGGTGTAGGCAGAGGCGGACTGGCCAGCAGCTCCTCTGATGCCCAACAGCACTGCGACGGAAGTCATGAAGGTACGCCGCGAGAACATGACCAACAACACCGGAATTGAAGTAGTGGATAGATAAACGAGAGTAGTAAAGCCTGAGCGAGGATCCACAACAGAGGCGAGGGGCAGCGAATGAGAGCAAGGATGTTAGCATTTCCATTTGGCCTGACAGCCTTTATATGCAAGCAAACGGCGCACTCAAAGTGGTTGGTTACCAGACGGAGTATTCTGTCGAGAAGAGCAGGCGGATCCAATCAGCACACGCATATGACAACACGAAAGCTGGAACGAAAAGGATACCATTTGCTCCAGCAGGTGAAATGCAGCCTCCCTGTTGTAGACTGGCAAATTCGAATCGACGTCAAACTTTTGTGGATGCAGGATCTGTGGCTACTATCCCATATGTGAACCTTGGGGCTTGGAGTTTGAAGACATGAGGATGCTGAGAGGTCCGAAGTCAACCCGCCGCAGTCTAGGGCAGGATACTCAATGACAGTGAGATATTAAAAGACCGAGGTTGCGTCGTTGCGTTGACAACCCTTCTGTTCATGCAATGCAAAATGGCTTCGATATGATTGGTGGCTGATACGTGTCACTGGGAGCCGAATGCACCACTTCAACCTAGGCCCTGGCGTCGATGCTGAGATGCCTCGAGGACCGAGTTGGAGCCTGCCGTGCGCCGATCTGATCTGTACGCAGTGCACTGGGATGCACAACAAGGTCTAAAAAGTCGTAAAAAGCACAGTTTCGGGTATTAGACAAACCAACAGCGGTAACGTTGCTGTTGAGGGAATAGTCCTATTTGAACCTGACCTAGTGACTGCACACCCATTTTTGAACCTGAACACATAGGTCCGGAAATCAGCATGACGAAAGAGAAATTAGTGGCGCTCAAACGCACATGCAACAGGCATCTGGGGTGTTACGGGTACCATGACAGAATTCGACCTTTCGGAAAGACGACGATCTTGAAATGAGACAAGGTGCGCTGTATTCGGACTTTCACCAGGTGGTGGGCTGGGAAGATAACACAGAAATCATTCGGCTATTCGGATTTTTCTTGAAGGAGCTCCCCGAAGATATCCTCACAAGGCTGAACGCTGAGCCGTCATATAGAATTGAACCATGAGTCATAGTAGGAACGGAGTCTCTCCAAATGTATGTCAGGCAATGATATTACCGGAGTCGACTTGGAAGATTTGATATCTAGAACGCCCCAGAATATCAAAGAGGTCGATGGAAATCAGAACCGCCGATGGTATATCTCCAGCCTCCAGAGAAAGCGCCGACACGAAAACCAACTAGCAAGCATATGACACTTCGACAAGCAGGCTCGCGTTTTTCCTGAAAACGTAAGATGGGGGTATTGCTGAGGATCAGTAAGAGAATGTAATATGCGTACGGGTTTCATGTGTAAGGGAGGAAGGAAGAAGGAAAGTAGACGATTCCGAGTCATTTGGGCCGCCGGCGTTGGTTGTGCGCTTGAGGCCGGGCCGCAAATATCCGGGTTCATGGGAGTGGCTGTACATCCCTCCTCTTTTTCTCGACGTTGCTGAACAAACTCAGTACATGTACTTTCTGTGTCTCTCAACAAAATCCCCCAATGAAGTGAAAAAGACGCGACTTGCACGCTAGAGGTTGAGTACCCGACCGACAGTGGACTCAAAAATGCCGACCGGCGACAACTGCCTCAGCGCTTGATGCGATACCCTTAGTCTCCACAACCTCGTGCTTGCTTCGTCACAGGACAGTACGTCGAACATACTAGATTTCTTGTAACGATATACACTGTTCTTTCTCTCGAATTCTCCGTCCTTCCAAGTCCCAATGGGCATAGGATTCATGGCTGTATAGGTGTCCCTCAGATCCTCTCTCTTCTCCGACTGATCCTCACTAATCCATCATCTAGCTAGTCTTCTCGGAAAATTCTACACGGCTTGGCACACCGTCTTGTCTTTTTCTCCATTCATTATACGAGCGCTTTTGCTGCCTATAAATTCAATGTGTCCGACACGAATATCTCTCAACTGCTCCAATGTTGTTCAGTTTCTTCATCTTCTCTATTCTTGCCTTTGTCTGTGGTGCTCCCACCTCGTCAGCTGTGGATGCTGCTGATCCTCTGGCCGGCCTCATAGCCAGTATCAGTGTGACAATGACTGTATGCTCTTTTAACTGTAGGCCTCATTGAAAACTAACGTTCATGCAGTTGGACTCTCTTGTTACTAACCTCGCCAAGTATGTTATGCTGCTATTTTCTTCCTCCTACTATTCACCGCCACTCGTTCTAGCCTCTCGTTCACTGGTGCGTCGTGCGCTTTCTCCTTCTCCATTCACTGGTCTTGACGACAACAGCCGCCAACCCCCTCATCGTCGAGATCACCCTCGACCGTGTCGTTGTCTCCGCCGGTATCAACTCCGTCGAATATATCTCCTTCGACCACACCTTTGAGGACCCTATCGTTGTTCCAATCCTCGGAACAGCGAGTTCCGGTGTCATTGAGAATGTGTCGCTCACTCAGGATGGGTTGGCCACCCTGAACATTGTTGAGCTGGGATATCTTGACCTGATCAATCTGGACCTGTATCTGAGGTACGTGATGCCTTGGTCGATAGTTGGGTTTTTAATTGTGAAATTATGTAGGGAGGCGACAATCGGCGGAGGGTTAGGTTTCCCGGTGAACGATACGGGACTCACGGAAGACGACGTTCCCACTACGTGAGTAGACTGAATCCTCCATTGCTCCTACCATCAGCTTATTTTTTTCCCTTCGGCAGCTGGGATACTCCTTTTAACTAACACGGTTCTTCATAATCTGTTGTCTTCATACGCTTTTGTTTCATGCATGAAAGTCTCTTACGTATTCCGTAAACAATGGTTTATATGTCTTCTGAAGTCTATTTTTTTCACCCTGTGTGCGCCACTGGTCATCAGCCATGACTTCCTCTCTTCACCATACCTGCCCCCCTGGAGCTGCGAAATGATTTATCGTCTCTGCGGTTCCGTCAATCTCTCCGTCCCTAGGCAAACGATCCAAATTTCATGCCCCTTTTCCAGAAACGCCACATGGCTTCACGCATGTTTTCTCGCGATATGATATCATGATACACTGGCCAAATTCTTATCTGCCGCTGTATGGGAACATGGACGCCTCAACATCTGTGGTAGAATGTGAGTGAGCTAAGCGTTGATCTAAGGGGCGTTGAGATCGCTTACGGTGCTGCTTCCCCCCTGCTAGTCATGTAGCGTATCATGACGTGGAGATACTAAGTGGAGATGCGCGCTCATGGGACTAACCACCTATCATGCGCGAATCAATGAGGAAAGACCAATCATCGACAGGGCTCCTACATTTACGTCGGCGATGTAAACGTGCTGATTGCGGCTTTACTATGGAGCTACATCTTGCTTCAGCTTGATCTACGGGATCTCCTTGATGATGATCGATATCAGGATGTTTTGGTGAGAGGAAAGGCTATGAATAGACAAGCCTGTATGACTTCATTCTAGAAAGTGCAGCTGCTCTCACTAAGAAAATTCTTGCGGTGGGACTGGCTATCTTCCCTACTATCCTACGATGCCGAAGAATCTTGGAGGCGCCTTCAGGACGACTATTTTCAAACCGGGATGAAAGCATTCACACCATCACGCCATCTTTAGGACCTTCAATGTTCAGTCATCTATCTATCATTGTCGGAGAATCAGGTTGGGCGCTCTCCGAATATAAATCAAATCCCGTTTACCGTCTTTCTTCCTTAGATCAGTGCCTGGAACACCCGAGGATATCAGACACACGGAAGATCCAGGAAAAGAGAACAGACATTGGGCGCACCGTGATCAATGATTCTAACAGCTATTTTGGACTGTTCACGGGAAGGGATACTCTATATATAATCGAGGTATGCGCGGTGCCATCCTTACAAGCCATTCTCTCGCCTGCTGCTTTCCCTTCTCATTTAGCAACATGCAGGCCGGTCTTCCACCCCAGATTACTAGCGCTGATGTAGAAAGCATCCTTTCTATTCTCGACTCTGAGATGAATAGAGTGATCCTTGCCGCTCACTTACAGGGTACATGTTCACCCGCTCCACGAGATGTTCATGTCTAAAAATTGTCGGGATACCTAGGCATTTACTCCGGCGTTCTTGCCGTTGCCTTGTGGACCATCTGTACGAGAAAACTGCATACATATGCTAATTTGAACTGAACGGAATTATAGTCACGCAAAAGTCTCGACCTGTTGGAAAAGTGACGGTCATCGTTCTCATCATTGTCTATATCATGGCATTTGCTAGTTTTTTCCCTCAACTGGTCGACTGTGCGCTCGGCACTGGTGGTAAATGGACAGAACGTTTTGACTCAGATTACGAGGATTGAGACTCCCCAAAGAGCAGTTACATTGGTGACAGGCATTGCTGGCGCAATCTCTACTATCCTTGTCGACTCAATCATGGTGTGTCTAGCACCTATGCACATGCATTGACACGTTAGCTTATTGTTGCTCCAGATGTGGAGGTGTTGGTTGGTCTGGAGACGGCAGTGGCAAATAGTTCTTCTTCCTGCCCTCTGTCTGGTTGCCGGTATCGGTACAGTGATTTACCCTACCCATTATTTCCTTTCACTCAATGTGAGATGCAGTGTTTAAAATCATCATAACAAACCAGCAGTTTGTCGAAAGTGCAAATGGCTCCTTTCTCTTTGCAGTACTCTATGCTTCTTTAACTCTGGCCACAACATTATTGTGCACCTTGCTCATGATCTACCGCGTTTTAGCTGTCGCACGAGCAACAGATAGAGGAGAAAGTGGACTTCGAGCCTACCGTCGCTTCATGGAAGTCTTGGTGGAGTCTTCAGCTCTGTATGCCGTATCCTTGATCTTATATGTGGCATTCTTTGCGCGGGGTAGTGTCGCTACCTACTACCTCGATCCCATAGCCGGATTTACAAGGGTATGCCAACTTATTGTCTTTCCTTGTTTGAAGGTTCCTGACACTGCTTACGTAGGGAATTGCTCCAACACTGCTTCTTGGGCGCGTCGCAGCAGGCCACGCTCGCCCGGACGATTCATGGCAAGGAAGTGTGATGACTTCGCCGTTACGCTTTGGGCAGGATAAGACTGGAAAGAGCTCCGAGGATGATTCTATGATGGCATCTCGTGGATTTGAGGACGATCTCGAAGCTCAGCCAGACACTTATAGGGAAGCTGAGCACAACTGTACGGACTTGCAGGAAGATACCAGACAGTGCGGAGGTAAAGCAGAGGATCCTTCGGGATTAGCTGAGGACAATCCTGAGGCAATCATCATGAAACCGGTTCATTGAAGGTCTTGGGGAATGACTACTATCTCTTCACATCGTCTTTTCTTTCTTTAATTATCTGTCCATTCTGTCATCCTTTTGCAATCCTTTTGTAGTACGCTTATCATTAGTATATGATATGCTTAGAGACCTAACCACCTTTCTTTGGGCAAAATTGCTCAAGTAATAAGCGCGTTATCCAACTAGATGTCAGTATCGAGTGGGAGGGAAGGAGGGACGGAGGAGACCAAAGATAACCAATGCCGACCAATATTACAAAGGAAATTACTGGCGCAAAGCTAGATTTGAACCTGTCTATACTTGTACGAAAGCTCAGGCCGACTCGCTTTCGGAGCTGCCGACTATGTCAAGCTATTACACGGTACACCTCTGGATCGGCTGGAGTTGACCAATCTTCTGTGCGGATGCTTCTGTCAAGGGTTGTGACCGGGGAGAAGAGGATGAAGTTCAAACTCTGAGTGAGTACACAGCCTTTATCTCGGAACTACCTCTGACACAAAGCAAAGGTACCGTCTCCTCCTTTTCATCAACCCATCATATTCCGAGTCACACCCATCATCCTTCTTCACTTCGTCCATTCCATGTTCAAAGGTACCTGTGTCAACTACTCAGAAAAAACGCTTTTGAAGATGACTGCTAAACGTACCGCTGAAATACGTTCATCGATCTCCTTCGCCAGCAGTTTCCCAAGCAGACGAACCTTGCTAGCCGCGATTTCGGCCCACTCGTCGCTACTGCACTCTGAAATACTTGCTGCAATGGTCCGTTGGATGATATCCTCATCCAGAGCGATATCTGACTGAGGCCGTAGCAATACTTGCGCTAGCACTGTGTCCAAATAGTCCCTCAGCCAATTATGGGTACAGTAGAGGTTCCTTGATGCTGTCAGGATTGAAAATGACATCGACTTGTGACACCATTGACACGAATTGGGCTGCCCCAACATTGAATGTTGCAAGAACGCTAGTTCCGACAAATGGTGTTCTAACCATGCTGGCATTCGTGGAAAATGCTCCTTTTCCTTTATGTTCAAATCCTGTACAGCCTTTCCACATTTTCTGTGATAATCCCGGAGACGAAAATGTTGCAGGGCGTTCATATTTCTGAACTCTTCGAACTCAACTTCCGGCTCCAAAGGTATAGCAAGTGTGTTCCTCATTGCCGTCTCGGCCAACTTCTTCCATCCATTGCCGACTGCCACCGAGAACACCCGTGCGGGCTGCTCTTTGATCACAGAAGACGCCAACACGGCCTCGATGAATCGCTCAAAAGCGTTGTCGATGCAATACTTCTCCAGTGCTGTTCCGACGTCGGTGAACTGCTTAAAATCCCTTATCTCGGGGATTTTGTATGGGTAGCAGAAGAAGAGGAGGATCCTGAATATGCTGCTGTCCTCTTTGACCTCCAGTACAGGAAGATTATCTCGTTCCTCTGTATGATGGCTCGCCTGCAACACGTGCCGGAAGAAAGACGAAGGGGAATCCAATGATAAGAGTACCTTGAGGACGAAGAAGTCGACATTGTCTGCTGTACGGATCACTAGATCTGCACAATTAGAGGGATCATGGAAGGGAGGGTCGGCGATGATAATGGTGGGCAGCTTGGTGGTATCCATCGATGGTGGCAGATGCGTGTGAAAGGAAGAAAGGAATGCAAAAGATTTATATCCTGATGAATGCCTCGTGGCATGGGCGCTTAGATTGACAATTAATTCCTCGTGTCCGACCTTGAACGAAAGCACGAAAGGTTTGGAATTCCTTCATGATGTTGATAGCACTGTGCACTGTGATCTTCTTGTTCTCGGTAGAGAATGAGGGTTAAACATTTTCCATACGATGGGCTATTTTTGTACAGCGTGGTGAGACCTTCGGTGACGGGTAGAAACATGCCTCTAAATGGGCATAACATAAGTAAAAACTTCGGCAGAGTTGAGCCAAACGGTAACTCACTTTGCTTGATTCCCTTCCGCCCGTCAATTTTGAAG
>NW_026848666.1:0-26507 GCF_030435595.1 Desarmillaria tabescens | reverse complement strand
TCTTGGGACTTTGCAACTCCTTGATGACGAAGTGTTTGCAAATGTACGGTCGCGTTGTCCGCACAGAAGGAGCGCCGAAAAAGTATAGCGGAGGTTGGATATGGCTGGAGAACTGATTGATGTGGCCAAAAGTGAGGACTGGGCAATTCGCATGGGCCTCATCATTCCGAAGGAAGTTCTCTCTAAAAAACGGGCTTCTAAAAGAGGGGCTACTCTTTGATATGTGTGGGTTTAACTTATGCTTGAGCTTCAACCGATATCTGAGATCTCAATATCAGATATTCCATTACAACCAGTGTCGGTTTGATGCTTTTTACTTTTGCTAGCTATAGTCTCATACGGACAAGAACACATTCTGCGACGTTCATCATCTCGATGAAAATATCTCGTTTCCACATGCAATTGTCGTGCAGCTACCAACAAATGAATACCAGTCATATTACCGCTAGCATCCCTGATGATTATCGTACATGGATCGGAAACACAACGGTGCTTAACGTGTACTGCTACTATCGGAGAGGCGACGGATTTGTATTCCACCGCTTTACGTTGCAATGCTTCGAATCTCCAACTTGATGTCTGAAACGAGATCGTATGGGAAGCAGTTGCCAGTTTGTATCGTCATGCCATATTGTTGCTATTGCCGAATTCAGGATGCAGGCGCCTGACGCAAGGCAACGATAGGGACAAGCCTATGATCAGCATTGGGATTTGGGATAATCATCTCCCGTGCACACCTCGAAGTACGCCCTTCCGTTCCGCCCGAAATTATCATTGAAGTGACCATGTTAAGGCCCGCAGTGTGTAGAAAAGCGAACATTGGTTTCGTATGGTTATGGAATGCAGCTGTTGCCGGAAGGTGTTCTACTTCCGTTGAATGAAGGCTAAACGCCTGAACATTCTATCTATCAGCTGTTATATTGAGACCGCACATTAATCCCTTAATGATATCCTTGCCCTCCAAGAATAATTGAATGGGCCATTTATAAACATGCGGAAGATACGGCTTTTCTCGTCAGTACCCCCCATCAGTCAGTGTTTCGCTAACTTGTTCAACAGAGGTAAAGATGCGCTACTGCCATTCACAACACCGGCGAAACAGAATCAATGTTATACCGCGCGGGCAAAGTTCTATACACGTCACCCTAATATGAAGACCGGCGCCTAGCCAATTGCTCACACCCAGTCCACCCCGTTGGGGCATGTTTCGTTCGGTGCTTCCGCGTTATGAACACGAGCAGGTGGAGAACGTCGATAGCTACCATAAGCTCCTTTGGGTGCCTAACAAGCATGAGGCTTTCGATCTTCCGTAAATCGTCAGGACCAGTACAGAAGTGATGAATCTGTGGCTGATGAAATAGTGGATCTTCCATCAGCCACAGATTCATCAAGCAGGGCAGGGAAATGGCGCTTGTAACGTTGGGCAACAATGTCGCATCAACTTACTAGTTATCAGTTTCTCCGGATCTAGCGGAGCACGTTCCCTGCAGCCATCGTTGGCACTATAACACCGTCAAGAGCTACGACCTTTGCTTGATTCAAGACCTTCTCGCCTTTCCAGCCATCGAGATCCCGCCATGTTCAATACTTCCTCTATCTCGGGTCATATCACCCTCGAATCTGCTGGGCTCGTCGCTCTAGCTGATCTCTCCATTGTCGCAGTGAGAACGGCTCTTACGGGGACGGCATCCTGGATTGACATTCTTGTCCTTGCTCCAGGGATGCATCAGCAGCAGTCCGCCGACGAGGTCAATCGTGCGGAATTTCCACAGACTGGTTCATTGACCAACGGATACGTTTTCCGTATCGAGAACCCCGCCACAGTCAGCTACCTACAACGTATCGGCCGTACCGGACACCTCGTCACCGCTTGGGTAGAGCCAAAACCAATCCCCAGCAACCCGCTAATGATTCCTTATTTCGGGGGCATTGATCTATCCCCACAAAATCATCCCTTCTACATTGCTGGCGTTTCTGTGGCTCTGCTTTATCTATTATGTCCGATATTGACCATCGTCGTCTTCGTACTCGTTGGCTCCATCAGGGACTGGTGGGCATTAGGGGTCCTGGGGATGCTTGTTCTGTCCAGAACGATCACGTGTTCATCATAAAGCGGAGAGTCGCGGACTCGGAGAATTGGAAGGGACGTTGGAGAAAGGGTGAAGGAGATCTCCTCATAGTTTTGAGTCAGGATCGATGGGTTCGTTTGCAGGGGGAGCTATCTGATGTCAAACGTGTGACTGCAGGCCAGTGGCTACGAGACCGAGGATCGCTTAGAGGGCCTTGCCGTAGGGATTGCTACGCTGTTGGTATACGCAGCTGCGGCCCTGGCTGGTAATGCATCAACGGTGGGGAGCCTGCTTATTGCATTGTTGCTTCTTTGCTCTGTCGCTTTATTGGCTCTCTGCAACTCCTTCACACATCGGCTGCAAATGTACGATTGCATCGTGCAGGAGGATAAAACACTGAAGAAAACATTATGACCGGAGGTTGGACATGGTCAAGGACCTTATTGCGGAGGAAAGAATCAAGTATGCAAACGGGAAACATGATCGTGAAAGCGATCCGGGTGAATGGGCTGTTAGCATGGGGCTGATTAAACGTCGTCAACTGGAGGACATTCTTCCAAAGTCTGTGTCATCGTCTACCAGTAGTTGTATAGGATCGCAGGCCTCCACTATATCTTCCTCTACCGATGTCTAGATGCGTTTATTTAAATAAACATCTTTTGACTTCCATGAGCGACAGAGGCTATCCCCTACATGTCCAATCGTCGCTATGAAACTCCGTGATCAACATACGACTCATTCTAATACGTGCCAAACCGCACCACTTTCAAATTGTGAGGACTATCTAAGGAGTCTAAATGATATACTAGCTCGTCCGGGCAGAGCAACGGGCACGGGCATGGTATACCATTGCTATACCCGTCCACGGAAATAGAGTTCGATGCACAGCTTCACAGTACAGATGGATAACCGGTCTGGGTCCCAAAAAGGAATGCCGGGCTCAGGATGACCATTGCAATGACACCGAAACACGAGGGACCAGATGTTTTTGTTGCTCTCGTGACACTGCTGGTATACACGACTGTGGTTCTAGATGGCAATGCAGCGTATCGGCCTAGATTCCTTTTTTTCAATTTCGCTGCAGAGCGGCGCGGCAGTGTGTAGACCCAAAATAATAGAATTAGAGAGAACAGTAGTCGAGGTAGACAGGAAGTAGAGTGATAGCATTATCGAGGATGGTTGGAAGATATCGCGTGTCAACAATAAGGAGGTATTGTTCGATTTTGAGGCGTCCCATCAGGTGTGGGCTTCATGGTTAAAGGGAAAGTCGTGATCGTGACATTCCCGTGCCAAAAATGGTAGTCGCACCTCTTGATAACGAACCACCATCATCGCTGCACTTACATCGACAGCGGCGATGATGCAGCACATGGCGTCGGAGTATAGTCAGCTACTGGATCTACTGGCCTTCCCATTGCTTGCCTAAAAAAATTCTAGAGTACCTCGTAGCAAGGGAACGGTACGTCGTTGGGTTCCCACAGCAAATCCTCAGTGGTTCTAAACGTGCCATTCAGTTGATACTCTCTGGATACGTTCCTATCTTGAGAGCTCTGAATACGTTCATTGGATCCTGGTCTACGAAAATGCCGTGCTCCAAGTCTGCTATCAGGCTCGCCTGTGGAGGGCTGTTGGCTCTTAGCAGAAGCAATAGATGGTAGGCCTCGTTTCTTGCGTTTTTATTCGAGGATAATCTTCATCATGCATTAGAAGGCCAATTCTACTGTTGAATTCTGTCTCCAAAGGCCTGGTGTTGGTGTTACCGGCACGACCGGGAGTATGATGTACTGTGGTACCACAGACAGTTCAAGGGAGTGGACATATGGGATTGTGTAAGACGACGGTTGCGTACTCATCAGGCTTTGTGAATGCAGTAATCTCATTTGGCTCTAGGACATTCGACTCGTTCCACGCGAATTTAGGGTTCTGCAGGATTCCAGTCGGCCGGAACGTATGTTCCCCAATCATGTGGCTAGCGGGGATTTGCCTCTCCCTTGAACAAAGTCTCATTTGTCCCTTCTGACGGAAGCTTGCAGTCATCCCTATGGACTAATGTTGCTGAGATTGGTGATACTCGTGCCGACATAATATGCCTCATACCATATAGCTTCTTGAACATGCGTTTTCCATATTTACAGGATTCTGGACGATTATAGGGCGCCAGTTTCCTGGACGCTGAGATGCTCAAGATGCGGCGCTAGCCTTGCTGTGGAAGTTTCTGCGTGCGGTCCAATTCCATCGACTCTGATAATGTGATACCCACCAGAAAGCGCATTCCTGACGAATGAATGTGTTCGAGGGGAGTTCGACACCAGTGCACTTCAAACACGAGCGATTGGTGTGGTGTCCTCACGTCCATTGTTCTTATCGCCGTCAGCGGTGACATTGGTTCCCTTTGAGCCTTCCATCGATTATAGAGTGAAAGGGAATCACCCGAGAAAGGCGACCTCATGCTGACGGAGCGCCCAGCCAGTTCATTATAGTTCCTTCCGCGAAGCTTATGCTCAATATCGCCAATGATCATCACAATCACAATCACCATCGGCGGAGGCGTTTGTGCTGAATACACAAGACAGGAGGAAATCTCGTCAAGACTGGATTGGTAGCTGCGATGTCACTTACATCACTTACACACATCACGGTCGACATTACCTCCACCCTTCCTGGGGCAGTCAGGATGCCTATCATCAGAATGCACCATTTAAATGACCTTGTTCCTTTCCTCTTGGTTCCCCACTCTTATCGGCTTCCGTCTACGTTCAAAAATTCCTTTATTTCAAACCGAGTTACCCTCGAAGCCGCGGAGGTCGCCCTTGCAGATCTCTCTACTGTCGCAATGAGGACGGCCCTGACGGGCACGGCCTACTACCTCGACGCTCTTGTGCTCGCACCTGGCATGCATCAGCTGGTAACGAGGTTAACAGCGGTGAAACACCGGATACCAGTGCAATGACATCCGGATGCACCTTCCACATCAAAAACCCTGCTACTATCAGATACCTACAAAGTATTGGGCGCACTGGACACCTCGTTACCGCTAAGGTAACCCCAAACCCGTCCCTCGACGAGAAGATGTCCCGAAACAATCGTCGAATCCAGTCCTTCGTCGTCGCTGGGATTCCCGCGGTTGTGCTCTACCTCCTGTGCCCGGTATTGACCATTGCCGTGTTTGCACTACTGGGCGTTATCGAGGACTGGTGGGGATTTGGGGTGCTGTGGATGCTTGTGTTGGCCAGGCTGATTAATGTGGTCATCATTAAGCAGAGAAGCATCATGGGATGGAAGGGTGCTCACGAGGACGATGATGGCGACCTTCTCATCCTGCTGAGTCAGGATCGCTGGGTGCGCTTGCGGGGATCGATAGATGGTCTTAAGGCTGTGACGGCGGGCCAGTGGTTGCGGGAGATGACTGACATAGAGAGCTTCGCCGTCGCATTTGCAACGTTTTCGGTCTATCTGTCTGCCGCTCTTGTAACGCGTCGAAGACGGGGAGCCTGCTTATCGCAGGTTTACTGCTTTCCTCCGTCGCCCTCTTGGGCCTTTGCAACTCCATGACAAAGTGTTTGCAAATGTACGATCTCATTGTGCGTGTGGAAGGAAAGCCGAAGTGGTATGAGCGGAGGTTGGACATGGTGAAAGAGCTAGTTAAAGAGACGGGCAGGAAGGACTGGGCCATTTGCATGAGGCTCATGGTTGAAGAAGACTCTCCACAGGCGGTTTCTCCTTGACATATGTGCAAGCTTCCCTTGTATGAACAAGAACACTTCTGCGACCTATCATTGCGATGAGAAATCTCGTTTACGCACTATTGTCGTGCAGCTACCAATAAATGCGTACCTCTCGCACAATAGGCAACAAATCGGTAACTGTCGCGCAAGAGCGCTGGGAAATAGGACGGCAGCGCTCGACAAAGGCATGGCTACTGTCAGAAAGATGACGGCCTTACGTTCCATCGCCTTATATTGCAATACTTCACACTTTCTACTTGATGCCTAGCTCGGCGATTGTATGGGAAGCAACCTCCAGTCCGTGCCGACGAGGCATGCCCACTAATATCACCGAATTTGTGGCGGTTTCTGTGTAGATGCATAGAGAGCAAGGCAAAGTCAGGGAAAAACTCATGACCAGCGCTAGGATTCAACAATGTGAACTCCTGCTCACACCTCAAGGTACGCTCTGTCTTTCCCCTCAAAATTATCGCTTTGTGACCTCGTTAAGACCGACAACGTACAGAAAAATGAACCATGGAATGTGGCTTGAAGGTTTCCTACCTCCGTTGAGTGATGTCCAGGCGCCTGAACATTCTATTTGTCAGTTGTCGGAGTTGTGACTGTATATTGATTCCTTGATGATGGCCTTGCCCTCCAAGAACAAATTGAATGGTCTTGATATAAATGACGACGTAAAGATACGGCCTTTCTTGTTAGTACCTTCACATCGTGTCAGCGCTTCGCTAACTTCTCCGGTAGAGGTACGGACGCGCTATTGCTCTTCACAGCACCGGTGAAACGGAATCGATGTTATCTTGTCCAGGCAGAATTCTATAGACGTCATCCTAACGTGAAGACCGGTGCCTAACCAATTCCTCGCAGCCAGTCCGCCCCGTTGGGGCATGATTCTTGCGGTGCTTACGCGTTATCAACACGAGCAGGTGGCAGCGTCAATAGCTGCCATAGGCTCCTTCAGCGCCTAACGAACACGAGGCCTACATTTCTTCGTGAATCTTCTGGACAGCAGAAGCCATGAATCTGCGGCTGATGGAAAAGCCAGGCAGCGTTAGCAGCAATCTCACATCAACTTACTGGTTATTATTTTCTCCGAGTCTGCCGGAGCACGTTCCTGGCGGCCATCGTTGGAAATATAACACTGTCAAGAGCTACGGCCTTGCTTCATTCAAGTCCTCCTCGTCTTCCCAGTCGTCGAGATCTCGCCATGTTCAATACTTCTTCTATCTCCGGTCATATCACCCTCGAATCTGCGGGGCTCGTTGCTCTAGCTGATCTCTCCACTGTCGCAGTGAGGACAGCTCTTACGGGGACAGCATCCTGGCTTGACATCCTTGTCCTTGCCCCAGGGATGCATCAACAGCAGTCCGCCGACGAGGTTAATCGCGGGGAATTTCCACAGACTGGCTCATTGACCAGCGGACACGTTTTCCGTATCGAGAATCCTGCTACCGTCAGCTACCTACAAAGCATCGGCCGCACCGGATACCTCGTCACCGCTCAAGTAGAACCCAAATCAACCCTTAGATACTCACTCATGGTCCCTTATCTCGGGGACATTGATCTGTCGCCACCAAATCACCCTTTCTGTGCTGCAGGAGTCCTCGCGGCTCTGTTATATCTATTGTGTCCACTATTAACCATCATCGTCTTCGCACTCGTGGGCTCCATCAAAGATTGGTGGGCTCTAGGGGTCCTGTGGATGCTTGCTCTGTCTAGAATGATCAACGTGGTCATCATTAAACAGAGAGTTGCGGACTCGAAGGATTGGAAGGGTGGAGATGAGAAGCCTGAGGCCAAAGGTGATCTCCTCGTGATTTTGAGTCAGGATCGCTGGGTTCGTTTGCGGGGGCAGCTATATGTTGTCAAACGCGTCACCGCAGGTCAGTGGTTACGGGATGAAAATCGAGTAGAGAGCCTTGCCGTAGGGATTGCTACGCTGTTGGTATACGCAGCTGCGGCCCTGGCTGGCAATGCATCCACCGTGGGGAGCTTGCTTATTGCATTGTTGCTTCTGTGCTCTGTTGCTTCATTGGCTCTCGGCAACTCCTTCACATATCGACTGCAAATGTACAATTGCATCGTGCAGGAAGACAAAACATTGGAGAAGACCTATGAACGAAGGTCGGTCATGGTCGAGGACCTCATTGTGGAGGAAATCAACAATACAAGGGGGCAGGATGATCGCGAAAGCGATCCGGGTGAATGGGCCATCCAAATGGGACTCATAAAGCGTAGTGAACTACGGGCTATTCTTCAAAGGCACTTGTCACCGTCTGCCCTTAGTCGTTCCATAGGACTACAGTCCTCCACTATATCTTCTTCTACCGATGTCTAGATGCGCTTTTTCAAACGTTTTTTGACCTCTATGAGGCGACAGCGGCTATCCTTCACATGTTCAATCGTCGCTATGAAACACCCTAATCGACATACGACTCATTCTAATACGTGTCAAATCGCACCGCTTTCAAATTGTGAAAACTACCTGAGGGATCTATATCATATACTAACTCATCTGAGCAGAATAACATGGTATACCATTGCTATGCGCGTCCACGGAAATAGAGTTCGACGCACATCTTCACAGTACAAGATGACCATTGCAATGACACCGAAACACGAGACACCAGATGTTTGTGTTGCTCTCGTGACACTGCTAGCATACACGGCTATGGTTCTACCTGGCAATGCCTCGATGATGAGAGCTTGCATATTCTATCGGCGGTCTACCAACTCGTCAGACAGACCGGCAAATGATTGCTATTCACAGTACCAGTGAAATCAGATTCAATGTCATACTTCTCCGACAGAATCTCGTAAAGACTATCGCAATGCGAGGGCTGCTGCCTAATATCCACTGCAGCCAATTTGCCTCATCGAGGGACAGTTCCTTTGCCACTCATCCACTAACGACTTCACGAGCAGGGTCGTGGAGGACCGTAGACTCTTCCATTTAACTTGACGCCTAATAGCGCCCGTGCCACTAGTAGAAGATCCATGATAAGGATCAATTGGGTACTGACTCTGGCGAAAAGGTCGGGCGCCTAACAAACGGAAAGTCTTCGCCTTTTTGCGGAACTCCCCAGGCACTGCAGAAGCCACGAAATCAGCGGCTGATGGATGGGTCACTAATAAATGGGCCATGCAGGGGGATATGCGTTGGAACGTTGGAAACGTACCGCCAAAATCGGTAGAGAGAACGCCAGATGGTTAGTGATAGTCGCGGTATAACGGAACAGTAGGTATTCCGCTCTGCATCAATGATGCCATCACCCAGGGACCGGACCGTGCCACTGAGAGTTGCATTGGCAGTTTGGTTAACGGTCTCCTCGGGTCCGCCAGCCACGTTCCCCGTGGCTATCACCAACAATATCGCACCATTGAGAACCACGATCTCTCTCGACTCAATTCCTCGTCTTCCCAGTGGTCAAGATTTTTTTTTTCATGTTCAATACTTCCTCTATTTCGGGTCATATCACCCTCGAATCTGCGGGGCTCATCGCTCTAGCTGATCTCTCCACTGTCGCAGTGAGGACAGCTCTTACGGGGACAGCATCCTGGATTGACATCCTTGTCCTTGCCCCAGGGATGCATCAACAACAATCCGCCGACGAGGTTAATCGTGCGGAATTTCCACAGACCGGCTCGTTAATTAATGGATATGTTTTCCGCATCGAGAACCCCGCCACAGTCAGCTACCTACAACGTATCGGCCGTACCGGATGCCTCGTTACCGCTCAGGTAGAGCCAAAGCCAACCTCCAACGACCCACTAATGATTCCTTATTTTGGGGGCATTGATCTGTCGCCACAAAACCATCCCTTCTACATTGCTGGAGTTTCTGTGGCTCTGTTATATCTATTATGCCCGATATTGACCATCGTCGTGTTCGCACTCGTTGGCTCCATCAGGGACTGGTGGGCATTAGGGGTCCTGGGGATGCTTGTTCTCTCTAGAGCAATCAACGTGTTCATCATAAAGCGGAGAGTCGCGGACTCGGAGAATTGGAAGGGGACGTTGGAGAAAGGCGAAGGAGATCTCCTCGTAGTTTTGAGCCAGGATCGCTGGGTTCGGTTGCAGGGGGAGCTATCTGATGTCAAACGGGTGACTGCAGGCCAGTGGCTACGAGACCAAGATCGCTTAGAGAGCTTCGCTGAAGGGATTGCTACGCTATTGGTATACGCAGCTGCGGCCCTTGCCGGTAATGCATCGACGGTGGGGAGCCTGCTTATTGCATTGTTGCTTCTCTGCTCTGTCGCTCTATTGGCACTCTGCAACTCCTTCACACGTCGGCTGCAAATGTACGATTGCATCGTACAGGAGGATAAAACACTGAGGAGGCGTTATGACCGGAGGTTGGACATGGTCAAGGACCTTATTGCGGAGGAAATCAAGCATGCAAGCGGGCAGGATGATCATGAAAGTGATCCGGGTGAATGGGCCGTTAGCATGGGGCTGATTAAACGTCGTCAACTGGAGTTCATTCTCGCTGAGATTTTCGTGAGACCGAAGACCCCCAGTTTATCGGTTTCTCCAGATGCCGAGACGTGCTGATTTGGCTATCGTCTCTAAATTTGATAAGCTACAACACCTCCACTTATTATTCATGGCATGTCCTTACAATACCCCACACAGAAATCATTGCTCTCGACATGATAATCTGACATTCTTACTGTGATGCTACAAGATCCTCGGATTTAGTATCTCGCGTGGTTTAATCGTGTCTGTTGTGGTGTTACCTTGCACGTTCCTCTAAAGGTATTATCCCCTTCCGGGATATCATGAATCTGATTACTTTAAGGCCTAACAAAAAATTAAACAAAGATCGAAGCATTCATCGTTTAGCGCAGTCAGGGTTGCTTGAAATCGACACTCCTGACGCCCTGATCTTGATCTTATCATCCAATAATTGCTTTCCTTCGAAGATCCTACAGTTGGATAAAACTCGGAGATTGTATCCCTTTATAAATATAGTATTGCTTCGGAGCTTGACTTGATGAAACACACCCGATGATCTTCGTCAATGTCTTCCTCGCCATACTGCAGGAAAGTCTCATCCCGCGGCGACAACTTGACCTTCATTTTTTACTATGCTTATATTGTGGCGGAGGTACTATCAATAATTCGTGATAGCCTAATGTCAAGATTAAATGGGGTACGGAAGAGCGCCATTTCGACTTGTTCCTTGACTTGTTCTATGCTAGGTTGCACCGCCTTGTCTTGTGAGTGCTCTGACCATTACTCACTCTCTATATCTATTCTAGCTCATCGGGAAGATCAATGAGACGCCATTGCTACCACACCTTACGTGAAATAGGATTTCCTACTAAATCGCATCGCCTTGTGAGGACTGACCATTACCTGGTCATCTCTATATTATCCGACTAACTGGCGCTGTAGACGCACCTTTGCAATGCCTTGTACTGAAATGGAGTTTGATTCACGTCTTCACAAGGGTGGCGCTTCTTCGCAGTTTGAAAGGTGACCATTACAATGCATGAGGCCCGAAGGAGAGTCATTTCCGATGTTGTCGTTCTTCTCGTAAGGTTTGACGCCCGTGGTTAAGCGCCCTAAAACTCGTGCGAGGTAGCCAGTCTCTCGGGATTATTCATTGGCTCGTGATGAATATTGACGGCATCAATAAATTAGGAAGAATAGAAAATTCACTGTGAACTCGAATTTCATTTCACTTACGATTGCAGATTCCTCCCTCTGAGTTAGTCGACCTTTGAATGATGGCAACACAGATGGCCTACATCTTCTCGTCTCATGTTACATGTATTAATGCAAGCCGTGGTGATATGCGGCGAAAAGATATGAGTTCGGCCCGATACAGCTTCTACTATAGCTTTCATCATGCGCGCAGCCTCGTTCCCTCCTACATATCTCCCAGCCCTCTTCACACTCCCCCCATGTTCAGCAAGTATTCCATATCCCGTCACCACATCACACTCGAAGCTGCCGGCCTCGTTGCCCTCGCAGATCTCTCCATCGTTGCAGTGAGGACTGCCCTAACAGGGACAGCCTCGCCCCTCGATGTCCTCCTCCTCGCACCTGGCATGCACCAACAGCAGTCTGCTGAAGAGGTGAACCGTGGGGAATTCCCAACGACTGGTTCGATAACTAATGGATACGTCTTCCGCGTCGAGAACCCTGCGACAGTGAGCTACTTGCAGCGCATTGGTCGCACCGGGCACCTCGTCACCGCCAAGGTATCCATGAATCCTTCCCGTAACACTTCTTTATCCAAGTACAACCGCCTCGTCCAATCCTTCTTCATCACTGGGGTTTCCGCGACACTTCTATACCTCCTCGGCCCGATCCTGACAGTGATCGTGCTCTCATTCCTCGCCGCTATACAGGACTGGTGGGGATTTTGGGTACTAGGGATGCTAGTAATCGCCCGAATGATCAACGTCATCGTGATCAGGCGAAGGAGCAAGGACTCGAAAGAGTGGAAAGGCGCTCCCGAGAAAGATGAGGGTGATCTGCTCATCCTTCTGAGCCAGGATCGCTGGGTGCGCCTACAAGGGTCCCTGCATGATATCAAGACCGTCACAGCAGGAGAATGGCTCCGAGATCAAAGTACGCTGGAGAGCTTTTTCGTTGCCCTCGCGACGCTGCTGGTCTATGCGGCGGCGGCTTTGGCCGGCAACGCCTCGACGATGGGGAGCTTGTTTATTGCTTGCCTCTTGCTCTGCTCTGCCGCTCTATTGGGTCTGTGCAACTCCTGGACAGGATGTTTGCAGATGTATGATTGCATTGTATGGCAGGGTCCGGAGACGTCACCCAAGTACTATAAGCGGAGGTTGGATATGGTCGATGATTTAATTCAGTCGAGCGGGAAGAGTGACTGGGCTTTTGAAATGGGTTTGAAGAGGCATGTTAAACTGGAGGCATCTGTCGGGTTTGACTCGTCGTCCGAGTGTTCCAGCTTCTCAAGCCCCAGACCTAGCATCGATGACAAGAGGTGTTAACTCTATACAAGGGTTGAGGGAAAAACGGGTATTAAACCACCCAATAGAGCAAACAAACTGTAGACTAAGATTGGATGTGTAGGTAAAAAGAGCAGTATGTATTGCTCATGTAGATACGTAGTATGGCTTCTCCTTTGACAACTTTGAACGTAACAGCAGCATTTGCATTGAACTTCCTGTTACACCCTACAAAATAGAACCTTTCTGCAATACCTAGTATTATCGCAACGAAGAATCTTATTTACACAATCGTCGTACAACTGTCAAAATGAATGAACACTAGTAGTGCGGCAACTGTCAATGTCGTATACGGAGAAGAGAAGGTCCAAGGCACATTCACTATTGAAAGAACGAATTCGTGACGGGTTCTTCGCGGGTGTCCTGCATTTAGCCTTTCCCGGATGTTGATACTTAGCACTGAAAATCAGTTGCACTCAAGTCTCACGTAGCCTGGTTGCGATTATCCATTGAAAACTAAGACTTCGGGCGACCTTATTATCTCTTCCAGGACCCACTCACATCGGACAGATAAGAATTTTGAGGGAAACCAGAATGTGCGCGATAAGATGACATTTCGGGAGGTCGATCTTGGCAGTCTTTGCCTAAAATTTGCGTGCTCCCGAAATTTATCTAGATCTCTGGCCGGCAGCATGGATTTTAGATCCTCCAAAATGCGAAGTTCGTTGACCCCCAAATGACTCTCCCAAAATGTTACAATTGTGCTCAAAATTTAGGTGTGACTACTAAAATCACCGGACTTCAATGTTTAGCATACAACATAGAAGAAAAAGATATATGGGGCTAGCTAATACAAAAGTCTGGGTATCACTAAACGCCCGGATGGAACAGGAGAAGCATAGGATGATGGCATACAGAGTGAAGATCCTTTCCAAACCTACATCGACGAAACAGGAAATAGGATCAAAGTAACGACGAGCACAGCAGGACATCACTGATGTCATTGCATCAACTAACCACGAATTGGTGGACGCCGCAGTTATGCGTACAATAGCAATCTGGGTTTGGTGTGCATCTCCGTGCTAAACTTTTGGGAAAAAAATTATATTTCTTTCGAATATCAGGATATAAGATAGACTTACACATATCAAACATTGACCGCGCCTCTCTCCCCAGGATCAGGAAGTATCAGTCCCATACCAACGGCCCAGTCCTTTCGGCCCGTTTCTGCAACCAATTGGTCCGCCATCACCCTCCGACGCGGATACTTGTCCGAAATTCGTACTCTTCGGACGATCCGATCGCACATTTGCAGACATTGCGTTGAGGAGTTGCATAGAGTCAAGAGAGCGACCGTAGACAGAAGTAACCCCGCGATGAGCAAGCACCCTACCGTTGATGCATTGAAGGCAAGAACGGCAGATACATAGATCAACATGGTCGCACACGTGACAGCAAAACTCTCTGTGGCTGTCAGATCTCGCAACCACTGGCCTGCTGTGACAGCTTTGAGATCCTCCACTGTTCCCCGCAAGCGCACCCAGCGATCCTGACTCAGCAAGATAAGAAGATCCCCGTTCTGACCCTTCTCTGGCACCCCTTTCCATCCCTTTTCGTTCCTTCGCTTGATAACGACCATATTAATGAACCTCGCCAACACGAACCCTCCCAAACTGCCCAAGGCCCACCAATCCCGAACAACACCCAATAACACGACCACGACGATCGTCAACGCGGGACAAAGAGCGTACAGCAGAGTGGCAGGAACTCCAGCCACGAACAAGGACTGGAGTAGCTTATTCTCTTCAGATAGGTTCTCGTCAAAAGACGGGCTTGGGTCCACGTGTGCTGTGACGAGACGGCCTGTGATACCAATGTTTTGCAGGTAACTCACAGTGGCTGGGTTTTCAACACGAAAGACATATCCGGTGGTCATTGCGCCAGTCGTAGGAAATTCACCGTGATTTATCTCACCCGCTGACTGCTGCAGGTGCATTCCTGGCGCAATGACAAGGACGTCAAAAACGGATTCTGACCCAGTAAGCGCCGTTCTGATGGTGACAGCGGAAATGTCTGCGAGAGCGATGAGCCCGGCGGCCTGGAGGGTCACATTGCCTTGGATTGAGGATTCGTCGAGCATGGAGGAAAATTGACGAAAGTTGGCGAGCTCGGACGAGATGAAGGAAGGAAGAAACCGCATGTTGAAACGTGTTGGCGTTGGGGTGTGAAGGAACCTCGATCGGGCCGGATCACTCTTATAAGTGAGCATAGCCTTGCACAGCTTTCGCTGAAAAGGAAACGTGCGAATTTACTTCAGCAGCCATTATTGCCATTGTTCGACTACGATACGATTTCCTCACAGTTTATTATTATGTATCTCACAAAATTTCATCGTTAACATCGCTTGTAAAACCAGAACGAGCAGAAAATGAAAAGGAGGGTATTGTTCAAATCCCTATTCTTTGATGGATCACGCCGGTCATGAATCAGAAGGACATCAGGAACGTTGGTAAGGCGCTAGAACTGTAAAGTGCTGTGTAACAGCATCTATTATTACTACTATCACTATCTACTGTCTCCGCATGTAGGGAGGAAACCGCCCAAGGAGCGTGACGGTCCCGATTTTCCCTCAATAAGAAACCAGCCCCAAATAACGCGTGACTGAGCCAGAATTAGGAAACCCCGGGCCTCAAAAATCCTCAAAATTGAGGGTTCCCAGCCAGGTTTTAAGGCCGTCACGCAGGATATAAGGAAACCAGCCCGCCGTGATGCGTGATGGGGCAAGGATTAGGAAACGAGACCTAGGGACCGTGATGCATGACGGTTTCCTCCCTACATGCAGAGACAGTATATCTATGCCTTGGCATCGCATAGTCATGCTCCGGTGACCCGGCTGATATATATCTGAAAAGAGATTCCCATTGTTTAGATAACTGATTTAGTATATAAACAAAAAAATGAAGATAACTGGCAGCAGTGAACCTTGCATGAACTACCCACCAACGTGGCTGTTTCTTCAGTGGTAGCCACGCCACGCCCATGTCACGTATTATCTTGATATCCGCTGCTCGCGAGTCCGTATCCTCAGCTTGTCAGCTTAGAATAGGTGTCGTCCTGGGAAAGCGGTACAGCATGGTCCCTTGAGCGGCTTCCCTCACATCCCTAACAGCGTTGGATTAAAATTCTCCAGCGCTTACGATGTCATCAGAAACGTGATAGTCGTGCGTAAAGAAAGCTGTTTACTCTGAAGCATGAACGAAGCTGACCTTTTGGCAGCTAGACTTGAAGAACGCTGGAGTTGCATGGTCTGCTCATGTGCTCAGTGAGTTATGATCCAACTGGGGAATAGAGAGGGAGACGTACTACGCATGCTTGCTCCGGTACCGAAGTTAGCGATAATCGCTTCTGGTAATTGGCGCCGCACCCCCACCACGATTTCGTGCATAAAAGCCGCGGTGGAAGGATCACACACCCGACTAGTACGCGGCAGAGTTCTGATGACTCGGACGACTAGAGGTACTACTTGGTTGTATTAAGAACGAGTCAGTTTCAAATGAAGCTACTGTTAGGCTGTGGGTGCGATGGTTGAGAACACTGAACCAAATGAGTGGGGCTAAGATACCTATAGTTCTAGAAAGACGGATATACGTAGGTGCCGCCCATCTTCCCCTCAAAGACGGCCGCGACGATATCCCTGGCTAATAATAGCCCGAGTGCCTTGTGCTATCAGGAACGAAGGGATGCCAGTGGTGACTACGGTGGTCCGGATGACGCTTGCTAGGACATGTCCAGATGTCAGTATCACAGGAAGCTCTACCAGATGGTGGAAAACTACAATTGAACTGGTTTCGGTCTCCCAAATAGCCAAGTATCAGTGGCAGTGAACGGGTAGATACGGGATTACACACCGAATTCATCATCGAAATAAACTCCATCGCATCCAAATTGCGGCTTCAGCATCTAGGAGACTGAGAAGAATATGCACGGGGATTATACTAACAATCTATGGGCGTTTCCTGACATCACGCGCCTAGATACGTATGTCCATCTCTCCGCTACGTAGAGGTGGAATCCGAACAGGAGCCAAGGGTTCAGTACCCTTACATGGGTCCCTCAGCGTGCCACAGCATGAGCTCGCGAGTGGTATAAATGGAACTAGAGAAGCGCGTTGACACCGAGTAATGCACGACGAATCCCTTCAACAACCGATCGGGATGAATAAGACGAAGCAGCATAAGTATATGCCTCGTCCTGTAGAGATCTTCGATCGTTGGCCTCACATAATTGACGACAGATCACGCCCGCCATTTTCTGCAAGGCCGCATTCCAGCTGGCGGCTAGATACCTGAATTTGGGTAGTACCATGCTACCGCGGCAGTAGAATTATGGTGTGAAACCAGGATGCATCAGGCCAGAGCGCACCACGAAATACGTGATTGAATCTGGAGATCATGTTCAGAGGGTTAACTCATTAGAATTATGAGATGCAAAGACTTACCAGGGTTTGATGATAGACTAACGGCGAGGGAATGTCGCTGTGCACGTAATCTTTCGTATAATAGCCGGCGGAGGGGAAGGCGGAAATCCTTTCAACCTCCTGGGACCTAGCACGAAAGTCGTTGACGTCAAGGTTATCATGACTCAGCAATAGAGGGTGGCTGAGGCTGTAAATGGCGCTGTAACCGAGAACTCTGGCAATATTAGCGACCCATCCAAGTGAGGAGGTTTGAAAGTCAAGCATGAGACCGCTTGAGATGCTGGTAGCGACACGGTAGACATCTTCCGAGGGACTAAGACGTCTGGAGTCATTATCGGGGAACTGTAGCGGTAGCGCAATATTTATCCGACTTATGCAAGCTCTATGACAGTAGATTACACTTCGGCATCGGCCCAAAATAAGCACTCGAGAAACAAATAACACAGGTTGGTACTCAACGCATTGACAAAAAGCGAATGGACTCGGAAGACATCGTCCGATATCATCTTTGCGTAGTATCTTACGCCGACTGTTAGTGTGGACATTTGATTTAATGAAGCGGATATATCATATTATCACTAGACGACATGAGGCATAAATCATCCTCCATTTGAATTGAGGAGACCGCTACAGTTAGCTAGGTCGAGAAGGAAGGAAGAAAGTTTGTTTTACTTATTAGTCGTCAGTGCTACTTGGAGAAAACAAAAAAACGAAGGGAAAACCCTCGCTCATATAAGCGAATACAGCTATTCTTCCGGGCCGGTATTCCGGTTGCCTGGGCTTTCCAGAATCCAGATTTTATTGAAGTCGTCATCCTGAAGGAACTCGGCTTTATCTGTACCCGCGCTCTGCAGTCGCCTTCGCTTCTGGCTGCTATTGGTAAGTTCATGGATTATTTTCAAGCTGAATGCTCATATTTCACAATAGTACATCGTTACAACTGCCGAGGGGGGTTGTCTCTACATCAAGAATGACAGGAAAGTACTCGATTTGGTGGGCAGATGGGTAATCCTGGCACATGAAGTCCATCCCGTATCGCTTATGTATCACCACTTGCCACTGCAGTTCATTATGGTTAGAAGGTTAGCCTGCTCCTTATCGGCAACATTCTACGGACCGCATGCCAAAAGGATGCACTAGATACACCTGAGGCAATTAACAACTTGATTGCCGGAGTGTTAAAAGGAATAGTAGTGCTAATGGAGAAGTCACCGCAGTCCCGGGAGCAAGGGGGTTCGAATTCCGTTCCGCATTCTGTGATAACAGCACAAGTAAGTAGTCGGGTCAGCGAGAGGGTGGGAAACAGCTTGACTTGAACTAATTGACGCTCACTGATTAGGCGCAGTCTAAGCCTGCCGAGGTGACGTGCAGCAGATCCTTGATTGTACATCGTGGTTTTGAGCCGAGACTGAATTACCGCGGGGAATAAACGACATGACGCGTCGTTTCGACACAACTTTGAAGCGGAAATTCGCGCATCTGGTCCAGGGCAGTGTTGGCCGAGACCTGTCGCATTCTCAGTGCCGTGAACTTCATTGTAGTTGAGTAATTCGAGGAATGTTGGTAACCATTAGACGCAGGGGATTTGAGGATTAGAAATGAGCCGCCTTGGGCATCCGGCAAGTGGCGCGCGTGCATGGGGTCTCAATCGCCTAGGTATCAGGCCCGTCACTATAATGAGAGCGTGAATGTTGTATTTTCAGAGTTCCCGCATCTTACGTGCACCTACTATCAATTGATATACAACTGTACTTGCAGCGTCGGCATTGAATGGAGGTGTTTCGTGAATAAAAGAGTTTCCAGATTTCTAGATTAGCGTCCATGTCGTAAGAACTTCGATTTCAACAACGGCGTCTTCGTACCGTCCTTTCTCGATTGGAGTCATCGGCTGAGAGTTGGTAATTATGTAGATGAGATTTTTCTCCGCCTTATAGTCGCCCTCGAAAGATTGACAGCGCCTAAATATGTGCTTAGAAATAAGCATTGACATACAGAAGAGATACAAATCTCCGTATTCCCGACCTTCCCCGTCTTTATCAGCAAAAAACCCACCTTTTCCTCCCTCAGGCCTCATCTTCCCAAGCAGTGCAATTCAGGTAGCATTTTCTGTCGCTGTTAGTGAGCCTTTTCCGTTCAAGCAAAAACAGGTATCCGAGACGAATCTTTAATGAGGTTGAGGCAAAAGTTGGACAAAAGGAAAATGCCTTTGCTTATGTAAGTTACGCGTCCCATTGTGGTCAGGAAACAGGGACAAACAACGCGCTCCGCTCAACTGCTAGTTCCTCCAGGTTTCGGAACTATTGTGATCATCTCGGTGCTTCTCTACGTTCTTGCTTTCAGGATATTGTCAGATTATATCTTCTGTTACATGAGGTTAGTATCGTTCTCCAACCCTCACCCGCTGCTATCCTTCCGTTCTCCCTCCACGGCTAATGGAGAGCACTCAATAGAACCGCGTGGCTATTTCCCACACCTCAGAGCATTGCTCTTTATGCTTGGACAGGCGGGTTCCCCACCTTGGTGTTTCATTGTTTTGGGTGAGTCTAGGCTGAGCACTTTCGCTTGAGCATAATCAATGCGGGACCGTCAGATGGCCTGGACACTGAGTTGAACGCTCTGTTTCAGTGCAGACTCACCTTAGACCCCTTTAGACCCTGGGAGGGCTTTTTCCTTTCGAAACGATTGTTTTCTTCGTTCTAAGAGGTCGTTCACTCCGTTGAGTGACTTGCGAACACATTCCGCCGCTCAGTTGTAAGTTACTTCGGTCCCATTTCTGACCTGAAAGTGTTTTTACAGGCCCTTGAAATCTTCTGTCCAGGCTGGTAATTGCTCGTAGAAGCGATGGACCCACGAAGTTGCGAGCGCTTCAGTCGGTGAACAGAAGCCTTCATGTGAACCGACGCCCTGATGTCTGATTCGGCCGTATTTTGTCAGCCAGGATGCCAAGCCCGTCGGGTAAAGTTTGCATTCTTGGACGAGATTCTGCTACTGAGACGTGCTTGTCGCAGATGCCTTCCCGTATGGATTTACTGGCAGGAACCAATCATTCTCCTTCCATTTTGGACAGGATGTGTGAGTGCTGTTCCTATTAACAAGTCGTTTCGGCCTCTAGACCACAGGGACTATTGAACATTAGAGCCAAACTTTTCTTGGGGATACAAAAAAATCGCTCAGTACCTTTCTTGGCGGGAATTTACCTAGTTCCCCAGACTATGATTCCGGAAGAAATCAGAGTGACTATCATCTACATTCGCGGGATCCATCTGACCCTAATCACCATTAGTGAACACCTTGTGAAATAATATGTGCCGCAATGTATACTCCGACCGCGAAGCAGGCTAGCAATCTAGGTCTCGGGAAAATAGCAAGTTCAAGTCTTGGACATGATTTTTCATAGCTGTGTACGTTCCCAGATTACCACGTAACATTCGAGGATCTGATGCGAACATATCCTAATCAATCCATGTGCAATGCAGTCATCTCATATTGACGGCATTTGCCTGCGCTCCGCTGGAGGCATTTTTACGCGAGCCATACCGCCTACCAAAGCGGAAGTTAAGAGAAAGGGGGCGCCTTTTTTCCATGTTTACTGGCGGATCACTAGTGCTAGCTCCATGGACATCACGTCCTAGCGTGTTCTCTGGCGGAACTGGCTCGCACCAGGTCATTTGACTCACGCTGTTAACGAGTTCTAACTGCCAATGGGCATCCCCCGTAAAGCGTTTCACACCATCCATATATCTAGAGGCTTATAACTGCAGTGGGCGCGCACCGGTCTACGTTCCACGCAAACAGCCAAGTCGCGGATACGGCCTTCCATAACCTTGGACATTCGAATTTACCCCCATGACTCGCACTCCATGTGGCACACAGCCATCTTGGATCACCGGCGCTTCATTGCAATCCACTTGGTAGTGGGGAATATTTATCCGAGCCATTTTGTCTACCGATATGGAGGCCTAGAGAAGTACAACCCTGTTTTTCTCATGTTGACGAATGGATCTCTGAGTGTGCCAAGCTCTAGCATCACGGACATCACATCGAATAGAATGTGTGGGAAGGCCCTATCGTAGTGTCGGCGGCCGTACACATTTCAATGTAGGTATAAAGTGAATACAGACGGTTCTCTGTTATTCAAGTCGAAATGGCTTTTCCCTTCTCTTCTCTGTTCACTCTTACCCTTCTTCTCGCCAGCTCTCGCGGCCAACGACAGGGAACTATTGGACCTGTCGGGGACCTCGTCGTCTCCAATGGGAACGTCAATCCAGATGGCTTTGAACGCCTCGCTGCATTGGCAAATTCTCAGATAGATGGCGCGCTCATCACGGGAAACAAGGTTAGCCTCTCAGCCTCCCGTCCACAATAACATTTACCTACGTTCCTTTCAGGGGGATATATTCCAAATCAATGTCGTCAACGATCTCGACAACAATACGATTCTCCAGAGCACGTCTATCGTACGTTTTTTCTCTCTACTAGATGGATTCTACATCTCAAGCATTCCTCCAGCACTGGCACGGTCTCTTCCAGAAGGGAACTAACTGGGCTGACGGACCTGCTTTCGTGAACCAGGTAATTTGGAGTTGCTGAATCGCTCGTGCTGGCCCTAATCTCAACTAGTGCCCTATCGTGAAAGGAGACTCGTTTCTGTATACTTTTGATTCTACCGACCAAGCAGGAACGTTCTGGTACCACTCTCATTTGTGTACGAACTTCCTGGATCTTTATTACACCTAATCGGGATGATAACGATCACTCTAGCTACTCAATACTGTGACGGCCTTCGCGGGCCTTTCATCATCTATGACCCTGATGATCCACATGCCGACTTGTATGACGTCGACGATGGTACGTTGTCAATCCTTCTTACTTGTATTGTAACATGACCTTCCGCAGACAGCACAAGTATCTTGACATTGTCGGACTGGTATCATTCACCTGCTAAACGATTGGGCTTCCCGTAAGCCTACTCTTGTCCAGACGAGACAGACGTGATGACTGATATTTATCATAGTACTCCGGACGCGACACTCATTAATGGCCTGGGCCGGTACGTTAAAATCATGTTCAGATTTTAGAGATGACTCTAACTGGTGGCCTAGATGGAGCGAGGACCCCTCTCATGATTTGGCAATAGTAAGCATCGCACAGGGAACCCGGTAAGTGTTCTACGTCTGTCTGCAGTTCATTTCTTCTGATGGATTCAATGTAGATACCGCATTCGAATGATCAACGTTGGTTGTGACGCAGCCTTCACTTTTTCTATTGCAAACCATTTGATGTAATTACCCATTTACCCTCTTCAGTGGTTCTTTATTCACCTATGACGCGCAGGACGGTTATCGAAGTCGACGGCGTAAACCATGTCCCTTACACCGTAGATGAAATCCAGATCTTTGCTGGTTCGTTCTTCCTCATCTCCTTACGATGAACATCAGCTCATACGACTTCGTTCTTCACCTCTTTAGGCCAACGATACTCGTTTGTTGTCCGTTTCTACTTATTTTCGGAAGATTGGCACAACAACTAATATATGGACTAGTTGAACGCCGACCAGGAGGTTGGTAACTACTGTATGTCAATGTTTTTTCCGTCATCACAAAAACGCACTGACACTGACATCTTAAGGGATTCGTGCCAACCCAAGTATTGGTACGCTAGGATTCGAAGGTGGGATTAATTCTGCCATCCTCCGATACGAGGGTGCAGATGAGGTGGAACCCGAAACCGCATCTTTTACAAGCGTATTGCAGTTGAACGAGACCGAATTGGTGGTATGTCCCTCTAACTTCACCTCTGATTCCCATTGAGACTGATGAGCGTCTCTCGAAAGCCTCTCGAGAACCCAGGAGCCGTAAGCCCAATGTACCTTCGCCGATAGTCATTCATAGCTTAAATCCACTATAGCCTGGATCCCCCGAAGTCGGAGGTGTTGACTTAGCGCTCAACCTGGCCTTCGCTTTCGTCCGTCTTCCCTCATATCTTACCTTCTTTTACTTATGAGCATTCAGACAACCTCTGGAGTGTTCACGATCAATGGTGCCTCATTTGTTCCCCCGACAACTCCAGTTCTTTTGCAGATTTTGAGTGGTGCGCAGAATGCTAATGACCTGCTTCCCGAGGGCACTGTTTACCCTCTTCCGGTGAATTCTACAATCGAAATTTCTATGCCAGGCGGCGTCGTTGGTGGACCGGTAAATTTCTTCATACTTTACGCACCACATTACCTGATATCATTCATACCAGCATCCGTTCCATTTGCACGGTGTACGTTCCCGTTCAAATATTGTTCGCTGTTCGTTCTCAAGAATTTATCATGATTAGCACACCTTCGATGTGGTCCGAAGTGCTGGTAGTACCGTGTACAACTACGAGAATCCTGTGAGACGAGATGTCGTCAGCGTCGGTAACGCGGGCGACAATGTTACGATCCGGTTCACAACTGATAACCCTGGACCATGGTTCCTTCATTGGTCAGTTGTCTTCTATCACTTAAGAATGATAATATGCTCACCCATAACGCCTCTCTGTAGCCACATTGACTGGCACCTGGAGGCGTGCGTAACTCCTGCGACCCGCTTTGTTCGTTCGCTAATGACTCCTCTGGTAGCGGACTCGCCATTGTTTTCGCAGAAGCTGTAGAGAGCTGGAACTCCACTATTAATCCCACCGGTATGTCTAATTCCTCTGGGGGAGTGTCATTCTGACTTCTCAATCTCGTAGATCAATGGGATCAACTCTGCACAATATACGATAATACGCCTGATGAAGATCTTTAAGATGCTTCTGTTGCCTGAGTAATACTTATTATTTCGAAGTTCGAACAATTGATTTTATAGACTTTCATTTATTTGCTCTGGGCTTTTTTCGACTACCGCTCGTCTTGAATAATAATATGTCTCTTGTTTCTTCTGGTGCTTATTTCGCTCTTACTCCGGCCACGCGCAGTATGGGATCATTTCAAGCACAACATTGCTATCGAAAGAGAGGCTACAAAACAATAGGTAGGAAATGGAGGCGAAACAATGATATACCAACGAAGAAACAAACCTTCTTCTACCAAGTATATATGATCTTTATCCTTTGACGAAGGTCGTCTAGGCGATGTTTGTACTACGGAAGAAACTGCACCTCGCACAGATCAATCTCCTCGAAGAAAACCGGTCGGGGCCTGCTAACATCACCACCCCTTATTAGCTGCCTCAAGCCCGCCAACGCCAGAGTCCCATCGACATCGTGACTCAGGAAAGTCAAGGACGACTGGATAAAGTAAGGGTTGACAATCCCCTTGTAACCGAAGAAAATGGAGATTGGGTAAAATGACGTCCCTCCCTGGCTGCACGGTGAGGTCCTGGAAGAAATCGCTACCACGTCGCCCGTCGATCACCAAAGTCTTGATATGTGACATGGCTTTAAGAAACTGGAGTACTCGGTGGGGGTTGGCGAGGCTCTCCATAGCATCCTGGATCATGAGTGTATTAAGAGATTTCAGGAGATGGGAGGGAGGAAAAGAGGGGATGCTGTTACGCCAAAATTCGATTTCCAAGGTAGACAAAGAAGGTAGGATGAGAATGTTATTTTGGAAGAGCTTGGCAGTCATTCCGGCGTACAAAGCGCATTGTTGTTCAGAAATGCGCAGAACAGTGACAGTAGGAACAGTGGATGGAGGGAGTTCTGTCAAATAAAAGGAGCACAGCCGAGGCCAGCCTGCGAGGTTCAATGATTTCAGAGTTGTAAGCTTCTTAAGGTGGTCCCAATCATCTCTTGAAGATGGATTGCACATGTAGGTTTCAATGCCGGACCAGGGAGGGGGAAAGAGTCTGTAGGCTCGTAGCCACGGAGCAACACTGAAGAACTCAATCACACGAAGTGCGAGGAATGAGCTCTGTAAGGACGTCGAGACGATACAGGTGATGGTAAACTAGAGAGAGAGAGAATCGTACGCTACTGCCTATCTGAGTATCCCAGAAGTAGCCGGTGAGTAACCGGAGTCCCTGGTTACAGAGTCGCAAGTTTCATTGCTCAAAATGGTTACCGACCGAAGGGATCCTGTGTTCCAGAATGTGTTGACCGGCGCGGCAAATACGTCCTGGTTTGGTCTAGTTGTCGTAGCTGATAATTCTTCGAGGCGGCTAAAAGAAGTGCCAGACAGTGCTTGAAGACATGCTCGCGGTATGCAAACAGAGAGCCTTCTCCACCGTGGCGCGCTGAGATCCAGCAGAACGAAAGCTGGGTGATCAGATATGCTGCTGATCGCCAGCAACGCTACGAATAGATCCATGTTTTTGGATCTCTCGAGAATGAGCGCCAATCGTGTCAACATAGCCCTCATGCTGACTGCTCTATACTCTCGGAAGTCGAGTCTGATACATGTCCATAGTTGTGGAAGTGAAAGTGAGAGGTCCCGCCACCTTCTGGAGACATATGATAATGTCCACGGAGGCCTGCGAGGATCAAGAGAGTTGTGCAATCCAAAGCCTATTCCTTTCCACTTGGGTACGCAATGATGAAAAATCTCGCTTAGGACGTCGTCGGGAAGTGAACGCATGGGATGAAGAAGTCTTTTGGCGTCGATGATGTTAGATTCAGCGAGTTGTCGTTTTCGAATGAGGGAGTCGAGAGCCTGGCGCGTTTCAATTATCTGCTGGTCTAGGGATGCGAGAGCAGAATATGATCCATCAATTAATTCACGTAAACCCTCCTTCTCGACGTCCAGTAGCAGATCATTACAGTGCAGTAGATCCTTGGTGCGGGATAAAGATGGTGCAGAGGCTTTGAAAAGGGCCGAATCAGTGCCGCGCGCTACAGAACTGGCGTTATTACAGGCACGAGACTTGAGTGGCATCTATTAGAACATGTCAGAGTCAGAATGGCAAGTGCTAGATAGCATATTACATCAACTCAACAAATCAAAAGTGTTTGTCTATCAATAGAGACTGAGCGCTGAGCTTGGACGTCCGGAGAAGAATTTAAAGTGAATCGGGAATTGCCGAATTGCAATCCCAACTAAGTACAAAAGAGTCACGTGACCATTAGCATTGACGCGACGCGACATGCACCCAACGGAATCAACGTGCGCACTGACTATTCCGCGCAATTCGTCACTTCCCTATGCTCTGATCTGAATTCAGTGCTGTGTTTTCGCCCTCGCTCAACCTCCCATGCACCGACCACTGATCTCAAAATCGCATCTTCTATGCCTGAACAAGAATCACGATGTTCCGGCCAAGTAGGCAGGTCACATCCACACCCACATCCCAAGCAGATAATCCTGTCGTCTTGGCTCTCAATCCAAGGTCCTTCC
>NW_026848665.1:0-26565 GCF_030435595.1 Desarmillaria tabescens | reverse complement strand
ATCTTCTGGCCAAACAAACCACACTCCAACTTGGCATCGCGTGTCTCGGTTAACTACTGCGGTGACTTACGAGAGTATTGGAAGTAGGCAGCTGATTATCCAGTTCCACAAGACACAATCAAAAACCAGAGAACAAGAATCTAAGATAATATATCTTTCAGGCCAGGCAGAGCTTCGGGTAAACAGAACAGCTCAACAGCAGCAGTAATGTCTACGCCCAAATTTATATCGAGTTACTGAGAACTGGCTGGCCAAATTAAGAAGCGCTTAGTTAAAGGACGGACTTGAGTGGTCCAACTCTACCATCGGCTTTTTGATGAGAATGCGAAGCGGAGGCCAAAATACCAAACATGTGGTAACGAGCCTGGGAGTAGCCCGCATTCTGTCCACGGTAGTCAAGGGTCAAGGGGGAACGGTTCATGGCACCCTTTACTTTGACCTAGTTCCGAACTATTCAGGCTGACCATAAGAAAACAATTAAGAGATTGGAAGGAGCTGAAAATTACGGGCAATCTGAAGATCTTAAGCTTGATGGGAAAGTCACGTTCAGTGCAAGTCGGAATAGATAACAGAAAGTTTGGGTAGAGAGCAGGATTACGAGCTTATACCCTTAAGCTTGAGTATCGAAAGAGTAGCTCACCAAGCTTAGAAGAGGAGCTAAAGGAAGCGCACTGTCTGGCGACTTGGAAAAGGCAAGAGTCGGCTTCGGTCCGATCTACCGTGGAGGCCCCGGGTAATCCCTAAAACCATCCAAATTTGGACCAAAAATCCCGGATTCTCGACCCATTTAGGCGACCATGTATTTTTTCCCCAGAAATTCGACAAATCTTGTGCAAGGTATGGCGCCAAATTCGGATTTTGGGTCACTGTAGATGGTCTGGGATGTCGGAGGGCTTAGGCTCTCGCCCGATTCAGAGTTGAACGAGTTGAGCACCGCATGCCAAAGACCAAGCTCGTGAAAGGTGCGTTTTTAGATGAGGAAAAGGCTTCTGGCATTTCAGTCTGATGGAATACTACAGAAAAAACCCAGATATAGTCCTAAAAAGACCCGAGAAATGGCTTCTGGGAGGCAAAGTATCAGGCAAAACCCAGAAAACGGGGTCATTTGGAGACCCCAGAAATCCCGAAAAGTAGCATTTCCTGGATTGGAGCTCTACAGACAAATATTATCCCCGATAATTGGGTCCTGAGGCTACTTATAGTTGTTTTGATCGATCAGTCACTTGTCGTCCTACAACTCAAGTCAACAAGCACGCACTTGACGCCTCGTTTCTTGTACCAGCGCCTATCAATTTGGTCTTCTAATGAGCTTACTAATATTTGCTGCCAGTCTATTATATCGGAGGTTCAATTTGGTTCCTCTATAAATGGGGGGAGGGAGAGGGTACAACTTCATTGAATCAACTTCATCGCAATGCCTGCGTCAGCCTTCTCAATTCCCGAGCTTACCAGCTGATTACGCTTGCCTTGTCCTTGATCTCGCTTTCGCGACTTCCTCCGATTGTTGTCATGGCTGTCTTCGTCGGTCTCATCGCATATTCCCTCACCTATCCTTACTATGGTCCCTACTCCCCTGCGAATGTCAGGGAGAATATCGCAAAGATCATGGAGGATGCAAATGCTACATACGATTTGCTGAAAAGCGAGCGTATCGCTCAGTTGGCAGACGAAGAGGAGCATCACAAGTGAGCTCCGGGCTAACTATCTTGTATCCGCACGTTCTTACTCTACAATATAGACACAGCGCCGCTTATGATGCTCTGTTTCAGCAGCCCTTCTGTGATATCTATCACGAACGCGCCCTTCTCCTTCATCCTATGGATTCTTTCCGCTTCTGGAGGGATGCAGGGATATGGCGATCCGACATCAGTAGCTGGGTCAACAGAATGAAAGTACGTCGAACTCTCTTGTACTTTCGCTTGGAATCAACTGAGGTTTGTGCTACAGACAGCCATCAAGGCGAAACAATTGTCCTCGGAGTCCACCAATACCTCCGACGAATTAGGATTGGAAGCAAAATCATCAAACACCAGTTCTGGTGAGGGCTATTCCAATATCTTCTGGGGTGATCACCCATCGTTGCATCTCAGAATCCAACATATATGCATCCGCATCGAGCGGCGTCAACGCCGATGATGTTGTCGGTGTCGGTGCGTTGATTCACCAGTTCGCAGGCATTGACTTATGCTGGCATCCAGAGTCCTACCCTCTATCCTTTATGCAAGGCCCCAACAGTAGTAGTAGACGTGGTAGCATGGGTCCACCAGGCGAGGAGGATATCACCAATATGACCGCAAACTATGACGCATCGAGAGAGTTAACCTGAAAGAAATGCCCTCGTAGCCACGTCAAGGCACAAGACCCTGGCAATAGAAAGGAATTAACTCCCACATCGGTATACAAAAGCTACCCTCAACCGCTTAGCAGGTGTCTTGATTCATTATCCGGATGCTGTTCTCTTAAGATCCTTCCGACCGTTCTCGGTTTGATTCAAGGTTCAAGATGGCCTCAAGATTGTCGCCGACTGAGATGTCCTCTCAGCCCTGAGTCGGCGACCACCTCATCCACCACCTATGACTTGCAACAGCCTCAAGTTAGTTTGTAAGCAGAGATCTTGTGACTGGAGATACCACTGCACGATATTCGCATGTTCCTTCTCAAGTCTTCCCCATCTTTTATTTTCTAGATATTTTCTCCTCACATCAATGTTCAAGCACATATCGTACCATCTACCCTGAACGAACGAAGGTCATCTCGACATACTGAACTGTCAGCACTATATGGGATGCTAACTAGTGAATACGAACCCTTCACATATCACTATCATTGCAGCGTGATTCCTCCGATTCGGAGCCTTCGCTACCATCGAACCAAGGTACTCGATAGACGAGGCACTTTTCGATTCTCGAAGCGCAATTGTTTTGACGAGGTTCTGATGCCCTAAGAGTATTCGACTTAGTATCCATATCTCTATGCAACCCATGTAAAACCAGTATCTGCCGAATCTCAGTCCGCCGAGAACAAACACAGTACATCCAAATTTCCGGACAGCACTGGTAGGAAAATCGGTTTGTTCTATATCCCCCTTTGGCAAGGCTCGCTTCCAGTTTCGTTCCTACTCGGTGTTCTCTTTTTCACTGGCCAAGGTGGCGCTGATTGGGACTTGGACATAATTCACCCCCTGCAGGTTAACGCATGGCCTCTCAGATGCCCTGATTCGCGTGCTCAATCACGGATAATTAGGGGGCCCTGGGAAGCTGATGCCAAGTTGCGTTAATTGGCTATGTGTTAGCCAGGCGGTTGAGTCCAAGGTACTGATGCCTTACACTGCACTGCAATACACAATAAGTGTCCGGATGGGCACCCGGGAAGCAGTGTTTATTATCAAGTTGCAGATATTTGGCATTGAATCGCGCCTGTAAAATGGCTCTACCTCTCTGCTGATAAGCTGTAGAGTAGCACCGATTAGCCCGTGCTGTGCTGATTAGCACCGCTGTCGCTGACGCTCGGATGGATCAGTCCAAACCATATGTGCGGTTCATACGAGTTGCCGCAAAATGATGGGGACAAGTTTGGTTTGGCTCACAAACTGCCCCGAAATTTCCGTATCTTGCATGATCCAGGAGTCCCCGGCATCTTGAAAAATACCTCTTCCATTGAAAGATTTGCGTTGATGCATCACCTGTTATATATATATATATATACAATTCCACGTGTGCTAAGAAGAGTACGATGTCCTTGAAAAGATCGAATGACCTAAGCCTGTTAGGTCATCAGTTGCTGGTGTCATTAGTGTGGGGAGTGGGGGCGATTCCAACTCGGCTGTTGGTTGTATCGTAGACACTGTAGAACCTCTGGAGGAAGGCGAACCCATCTGAACGAAGGAATGGGTCAGTTGCGTTTGGAAGAACGGTGGAAATTAGTACGAACCAATGAAGTCGAGGCCTGAGCCATCCATGCTTCCCATATCGGCTACGATAAGATAAATTCCATTGGCCTTGCCGCCCATCATGGTGTTCAAGCTTCTCGGCCAGATCTGCGCATTGGGGGTCATCTCGAAAGTAGTCTGATCACTAAAGTCATTCTCTTGGTCTTACAGTGTTTTGAACAAGTCAGCTCACCGAACCAATCTTGAAGGAAAGGTTATGCATCTTCTCGAATTGCGCCTCGGTGACAGAAAGTAGCCCGGTAGACCTGAAAACATGTCAACGTATTTCATGGAGAATATAATACAGGACATACTCATCCATCTTGGCTCCCGTCGCCGTCGTGTACTTCTTGAAAGCACCGCTGGACAAAAGAAGGAGAGTAGTTCCGGTATCAACAATACCCGCGGAAGTCGACATGATGGTAGTGCTTCCATATGTAAGCGACTGGTCGATACCCCAGTACTTGTTAGCCGGAGACGTAGAAGTGATCGGGACGTAGGTGATTTCTCCCGTATATCTAATCAAGGGGTTATTCAAGGCAACAACATGAGGATAATTAAAACATACTTGGAAGAATCCTCAGTACCGAAGGTCAATTCTCCGTTCGCCATGTCCGTACCCGTCGTCGGCACGTACGAGATACCGATCGACTCCTTGTCAATCTTACCCTCGCTCTTGAGGTTGTCGGTAACAGTAGGGATGGTTCCCGAGCCACCAACAGTGCCTGAGAGATTCGCAATCAGTCAAAGCATCAGTTACAGAGTGGGGGATGTAGAGCATACCCTCGGTAAGGTCTACCGGTCCGATGCTGCGGGCCAACTACGTCAAACATCGTTCTACGAAAAGAAAGGAGAGCGTACCCAAGGATTCCGTCAACTCCACTGAAACCTTCAGCAGAGGAGGCGACGCCGATGGACTGTTCGTCGATGACAAGGTCCGCAGCGAGTTCCACTTGGTCGGTGTCTGAAGGTACATGTTAGCAAGTCACTAGAGATGACAAGTGTGAAGTATACATTCTGTTCCAGTAAAGGATCCGGATCCATAGCTGACGTTCTACAGATCGCGACACGTTTGGGTGATATTCTTTCATCATAACTAGAGAAACATACGACAGTCTTCCGAGTGCTGTGAAGGCCATCAATCAGCACCCTAGCAACGAAGGAGTACTAGGTTACACACCTCTTGCTCGAAGATGATGGAACATATTCCTTATCAGCGCCAACCCATGTGTTGGAGCTTCCTGTGTAATGAATGAGCAAAATACGAGAGAATTCAACGAAGAATACGTACCCGTATCAATAAGAAGAGTGAAAGCCTGAGCCGACTGACCAACCTTCACGGTCGTAGTATAAGTAACGGCTGGAAACAAGATCACTATCAACACCTATGCAGATATGGCTATGCGTTCAAGTACCCACCAGCATCCGTCACGTCGATTGAGCCTCCACTACCGCCAGTCGGGTCGCTTGGCTCAGTGGTTTCCGAGCCACCGTGGTGGCGGTGGTGATGACTCCTCTTCGCGCGCAACTCTTGGATGCCCATAGGGCCATGAGGCTGCACGCCAGACAGGAGCTTCTGTGCGCGAGCCCTATCTCGAGCAAGAATGTCCTTCGCATGTCCGACCTTGGGGTGAAGCCGGGAAGCAAAGGGAAGAGCAGTGACCAAAACGCGAGACATGATGAAAATTCAGCAGAGAAAGGTTAGTATCCAAGAGATATGATGGGGGAGTATTGAATACAGAAGCATACCCCTCAGCCTCTCGGGCTTTATAGTGGTATCTTGTTTGTGTATGTCGTGCATACCTTGTCCAGAAGGGCTCTAAAAATAGAACAGAGATAGCGTTGGACGTGCTCCCGATCGGACACGAATTAGGCCGATGATCATGCATTCTGTCGTGAGGAAGCCACACACGCGTACGGGCCCGGTACCGCGACTGAGAGACACGATATGAGCGACTACGGTCCCAGGCTTGACGGTACAATCTGCCTGCGGGATATAAGCCGAGAACTCGGAAAATTAAAGTGTTATCACTATACCTGAGCGAGTATCAACCACGTATTCATCAATCCACCCCGATGAAGGCATGACAATGCAATAAAACGTGTTGATGATGTCAAGACGAGCAATCACAAGCGAATGCATCAGATGTTTTGTTGGTACGCAGCAGGTGTGTAGCACATTGCAGCATAGCTTCAGGAAAGCCTTCGTTGCAGGGCTCATGAGAATGTGATAGAAAGTGTTACGAATTGGCAATTGAAATCGCGACAAAAAAAAAATTTCCAAGAATAGCCTACTTACTGGACGTAGTACCTTTGAAAACCAGCGATGAGTAGCAGTGCTCCCAAAGCGACCGTGTGCCATGGCCGAACCCTTAAGCGATCGGCCAGCGCACGAATCCTCGAGAGACCAGATGGCCCAAGCGCGCCAGCTTCGTCAATTGCAGCAATCTCGTCTTGCGTCAATGGTGCTGTTCGCGTGAATTAGTTGAAAATCAAGTCAATAAATCAATTAGGCATGACAACTCACGAAGATCTGCTACAGCCAAGTACTCCAAAAGACGCTCCTTCTTTGAGCTTGTTCTGGAAATGGGAAATTGAAAATGAGGGAAGTGATATGGATTAAGCGACTCGGAGGCTACGTCACGATAACGGCGCCCTTGCTGAGGACCCATAGCTGTAGCACCTGGGCTGGCGTTGCATTGCGGCGCCGCGCAGCTTGAGAGACTGGGGCGTCAACGGGACCTCCTGGTGCTTTCGTGATCGGACTAGGAGCCTGTAAGCGAATGCCATGTAAAAGGAGCACCGAGAGGTACCTACGTCAGACTGCTGTAAGCTTCCACGACAATGCCATGCTTCTTGCAATATTCGAGTACTGGAACAGCTTTTGCGTAATTGTACGGATGAAGGCTAATCTACGCCACCATGGTCAAGACACATTCCTTGGTAGTGGTCTGCCAGAGACACTCACTTGGTTGACGGCCGGAACGACTTTTCCGGTCTTGACAACTTTTTCAAGATGTTCGACTTCGAAATTGCTTACGCCAATACTCCTGGGAGGCGAATTCCGAGTCAGTAACCGGCGTTGATAGTCCTGCGACAATACGTACTTGGATAAGCCGTCCTCCTTGATTTTCTCGAACTCCTTCCAAGCATTCTCAAGACTTCCCGTGACAAGTCGTGGTGAGTGAATGAGGTAAAGGTCAACATATTTCAGGCCGAGCTAACCCGCTGATAAGGACCATTCAGTCGACCAATGAATGGGTTCTTCACACCTTTGTCAGGCTCTTTCGAACCTCCTGTTGAATATCTCCGCCGCTATACTTGGTTGCAACATAAAGGCTCTTCCGGTCGAGTCCGCTCTCTCTGATTCCTATACCGACGCCCTCCTCGGTTTGATAGTCTTCGGATGTTAAACCGTCAAATTACGCCGCCTGTCGATAACAGAAAGCACCCACATGCAGCGGTATCGATGTGACTAAACCCTGTCTCCAGGGCCTGCTCGACGTATGGCACAACATCCTGAAATTTCCAGACTGAACCTGTTCCATAGGCAATAAGAGGGATCTTGGGAGGCGCAATCAGCCAGTGACGTCAACGCGCTACACGACGACTAGCTCACCTCAGTACCGTCGTTCAAAGGGATGGTTCCAAACGCCATGGTGGTCGCCACAGGCGCTGAGCAATCACAACTTTTCTATTTACGCTGACCATTCAACGCGAATATGAGAACAGATGATGCAAAAAACATAACCGGCCGGGAGATAGGCAGATTCGTGCCGCGATTTGCCGGTTCTGGTGCTGCTCCGCAACCAGCCGTGCTAATTTTGGGGTCCGCTCATCATGAAGGAAGACGTGGACGCTGTCTGTGTTCCTATGGCTGGTGATGCCTCTGCAACAGCCTCTTCGAGTCGAAAGAGGAGAAGGTCAGACGATAGCCAGTCAGACAGAGACTCTGCGGACGAGCTTGGGGCACAAGTTAGGGCTGCGAGGAATATCAGAAGAGACGATACCTTTTACTTGGAAGACGGGAGCTGCGTTCTTCTGGTAGAGAATACTTTATTCAACGTGCGTGACGAGCGACTTGTTGAATAGTACTGAATTTTGTTTATCTTTTACAGGTTCATCGAACTATGCTTTCAAAGGACGGCTCTTCTTTCAAGACCATGTTTACCTTGCCTCAGGGTGGCGAACCGGCTGAAGGAACCTCTGACGACAATCCCATATCTCTGACGGGAGATAGCGCTAAAGAATTCAAAAATTTCCTTGGGGCACTATATGCCTTGTGAGCACAGCGTGTATCCTGCTGCTTCTGGTCATTGCTCTTAAAGAGTTTTTCCCAGACCTCCGGAAATGCGAGCTCTAGCGACGGACGTCTCCAAGCTCATCGACATTGCCCGCATATCAAACAAGTATGCCTTCAAGTCGCTGGAAACATGGGCCCTTGACGCTATTCAGGAATACATCAACCACCGTCCGAGTCCCATGCCCACTTTCCCCTTCTCATTCTTCACACAACCTTCACTAACAGCGACACCTATCTTATTCGGTTCTGAACCCGAAACTATCACTCAGCTGACTCGCTTAATGCGCCTGGCACAGATGTGCAACCACGAACGGCTGCTCAACACGATGATTGGTTTGTTGAGGCAGCTCATGACCACTTCCCCACGTTACGCCTATCTTGCCATGTCCCTCTCAGACGAACTTGCTCTCCGGTCTCTACGCGGCGAGGCTTACTTGGAGGTCATGCATAAGCCTGTAGTGGTCAAGAAAGGTCCTGCAGACCTAGGCGACGTCGACGAGGAGGGCCGGTTGATCATCAGTTCTACAGAACAGTTACGACTACTAACGGGCTACTATCGCCTATCGAGAACGTGGGAGAGACTGAGACTGACCGCCCCTCGTATCGACCACTCTCCCTCCTGCAATGCGACTTGGCATCAGCCTTCATGTTCCCAAAGTTGGGTCGAGTTCTGGAAGGAGAAGACGAGGGGCGATGCCGTACTTTCTTTAGGACTGGCGGATGTACTGGGGAGACTCAAACAAGTACAAAAGGACTTTGATCGTTGGGGCAGCGCTACATACATGCATCAGGACTGCCGGCTAGCCGCCCGACGGAGTATTTTACATATGATCAAGACAGTGGAAGACGCGCTGCCGGATTACTTTTCGGAGGACAAGGACGATGATTGATACTCACGGAACTGTGTTCGTACGTATTTGTTGTAATTCCAAGTGTAACAGTAAAATACAGTATATATATTTTGTACAGATGACGTTAGATACAATGTATACAGCTACCAGGCGTTGCGGTTTTATTACACTTTCCTCTTTCCTTTTCCACGTTTTCTGGATGGTTGTGGCGACCCGTTTGCGGGTGATCGCCCCGGCACCGATGTCCCGTACCCCTGGGTAGGGCCGCCATCCATAGCCCAAGGAGCCTTGTTGGCAATAAACAGACGGCCTGGCGGTTGTCTAGTGGCCTGTCTCTGAGAATTTGGCATCATTCTCTGCATGATTTCATCTACACCCATGTTAGACTGGGGTCGTTCCGTCCCAATTCTGGATCCGCGGAACATTATTTGTTGTTCAAGCATCTCGTTCTCCTCGACCATTCTCACTTCACGGCGCAAGCTGTCCACAATTTGCGCCGCCAATTCTGTGGTAACATGTCAGACATTTTCCGGTATCATTGGCTCGCGAACTTACCCTCCGCTTCAGAGAGCGTGGTAGGTCGCTCAATCAAGACAGGTTGATTAGCCTCTTCTTCTTCTGGCCTTGGTTGATACAATTTTAAGCGATGATCATGTTTCGTGTCGAACCCCGACTGCGAAATAACAGATTCCGAGTCTGAATACGAAGTCTTGTCGTCCCCATGGTGTGAATCGAGTGATTCATTGGGTGAAGGTGAACGCGTGAGCGGGGGAGTGTATAATAAAGGATGGCTGGTCAAAGCAGGGATAGCGAATTGGGGGGGCATGTTCGCCAATATTCAGAGAGGATTTCAGTATGAAAGGAGTCAAAGAGATTCCAAAAAGGCATAAGAGGCGCTTAAAATGGGTGGCATTGTTCGAGACAAAGGCCTGAGAACTTCGCGTGCCATCATTATAATAGGGACAAATAACGCGTCCCTTTTTGGTATCTACTCCGATCAGACATTATCGTTGCTTTCGAATCGACTATCACTCACTGAGGGGAACTGGGAGACGTCCCAGCTTTCGAATACATTATAGAATCATAGTCGCCCTGAAACTCCAACCTGTGGTACCTGTGGCGCCCACTTCCGCCGTGGCCATCTACTTTTGCTAGTTCATGACAGACGGGGACGATCAGGTGCGTTATAGCCTATCAGTGCCCTCAGTTCCTGTGATCTATGATGATCTAGAGCTCCCAACTCGTCTCAGTGTATTCCGAGGACAGCGGAATTAAATATTCTTACAGACTCGGGATTTCGATCTCAAGACGAAATTCTATAGAGAATTGAACGAATCTCATGAAACAAGCGATTTTTCTGGCGCCAATTGTTGTATGATTTTCTTGATCATCGACGCTGAATCGATGCGCTCATCCAAAGCAGTGTGGTGGAGTCATACCGGCGTCGCGGTCCGCCGGATTCCTTGGTCCGGCCTCAACTCTCTTTTAAACGTTATCATTTCAAATTCTACCACCAACTCATCCAAAATTTATTGGCACTATGCGCTGTTTTTACAAGGGTGGACCAGATATCCCTTCAGGGCTTCCTGATTCCCAAGTCCAAGAACGTCTCTTTTTGCTGATAAACGCGACATACTTCAGATCGGTCCCAGAATACGTTCACAGCTAAATTCTCGTACTGCTCTTGATTTGGAAAGCTCGTTATCATCTGTGAAAATCTCATGGCGTTCCCCGCCGCCGCCACCACTCCGCAAGAAACGTCGGCTGCGGAGGTAATCTCCTATGCTGCTCAATTCATCATCCATTTAGTCTTGTCCCCTTTCCATAACATTCTGCTGGCTTACTCCTGAACATGCCATACAGTCTATATTAGTCTTATCTTGTGAGAGCTTTCTTGTTGCTAATTTGTTGCTAATCCTGTACACTTTTTTCCATACAATTTAGGACGGACCGTGGATTTCATCGGAACTTGCGTCATCTCATGCTCAACGGCCTCTACAGCCACATCGTGCCCCAATATCCCGACTCCCAACCCTGGTGGCTCGGCTATTGCCCTCAAGTCTCTGGTTGCCGTTCTCTCCTTGGGTGCTGTGGTTCTTTAATTTCAACTTCGACCACCGCGGTGCTTCGCGGCAGAACGACAGAGTACTATTTGATCTGCCATCAACGGCGCGCGGATGCTTTGGCGGATCACAGCTTTAATTGCATGTTTCTGTCTCCGAGTTGTCGTTGCCCAGCCTTTTAACGCATCTTTTGTATCATTGAGCGAGTGTAGGGGCGTGGCAGGTCCAAAAGGATTGTGCTGAGTTACTATATCTGTTCGTCCGGTCGAGGATCAAGACGTCACAGATAGGGTTTCCAGCTCGGGGCATCCGTAGAATGGGCAAAGGAAAGGCAGGGTGAGAACTTTCTTTGAGAGATGAATTATTTCACTGATTGGAGGTGTTCAGATAGGCATTTTTGGGACCCGGCCTGCATACCCGTACTATTTCACCCATATGACGGAAAATAAAATATATAGATCTCTTTCGACCCTTCTGTGGCCCCGAATTCGAAGATAGGCTACCTAGCTATCAGAATTTCTCTGGCGTCACGTCATCTCTCGGAGGAGTTTCTCTTGCGATGGGATTCTCACTGCTCAGTCCCACGGTCTCCCGGACGGTGAGAGCTTGCTATCTACATTAACATGAGCTCCCGAGATTTCTCACAGCGGCTCAGCTGCGTTTCGGTTGCATTCATAGCCCGTGGCGGTATTATTACAATAAGAAATACGGTTACCTTTCAAAGTTCTCGAATGGTTGACTATTAAGCACTTTTTGCTGTAGTCGCTGCGAGCGCGCGTGTGTGTGGTGTCACATTCACCATACAGCAGACTTCCTGCGATGTGTTCTTGACGTGGAATAGCTCCCTACCAGTGGGACGTGTAATCCGCAGCATTGGCGGCTGCGTTCTGCCTGAAAAACTCATGATTTTTTTCTAAAATTTGCGATAAGCAAGCGAGACGCTTGCAGTACTGCTCAAGGTCGTAATCATTAATGAGATATTGTAGCATGGTAGTACACTACAGGCGTACGTCACCTTGGCAACCGGTTTGACGCAACGGAAATGATGTCATATCATAGTAACGGCGCCCACCGCCCAGCCTTTATTAGATATTGATTCAAGACACTTTAACTTCGTACCACCACGACGCCAGCTCATCAAGAATGAGTTTCTTCAAAAAGATTATCGACAAAATTCCAGATGGCATAGAGCATGCCAGGCAGGAAGCCGTAGGTAAGAGAGCCTGATCTCATTCAGTGCAGCCCTGTTCATACCCTTTCCACACAGGAATCCTGCGTCCTAATCGTAAGCCATTCCATTGTCAGATCTTGCTGAAGTGTTTAACATATTGAAACCTAGGCCGCCACGATGATCCCGAAGAGAAAAAGGCCGACGAGATTAGGCAGGCTATCAACGACAGCCACCGCTTTTCCAGTTTTGCAGAGGAGAGGGCAGGCAATTTCGTGAAATGGCACATTGATGGGCACGATTACATGTGGGCGCTCTCTGAGCTGCTTGAGAACGCCAAAGAGGCGATATTCATCTTGGTACGCCCACAACTTCATCGTTCTACCATCTAGGTCCCACCTTTCTAATATATTGTAGGATTGGTGGCTCACCCCAGAACTTTACCTTCGCCGTCCCCCTGCAGACTATCCTGAATATCGTCTTGATCGCTTGCTGAAGCGCAAGGCAGAGCAAGGCGTCAAGATCTATGTCATCGTATACAAGGAGGTCACGCAGACGATGGCTATGAGCTCCTGGCACACTAAGCATACCCTCGATGATCTTCACCCCAACATCACCTGCCTGCGCCACCCAGATCACATCGGTTCCAAGGATAGCGTCCAGTTCTGGTCCCACCACGAGAAGGTCGTTGTGGTTGACAATCATTTTGCGTGCATCGGCGGTCTTGATTTGTGCTTCGGGCGGTGGGACACGCATAACCACCCTCTCGCAGATGTGCACCCGACGGATTTCAGTCGGACCCTGTTCCCTGGTCAGGATTACAATAATGCGCGCATCATGGATTTCAAAGACGTGAGATGGTATGCAAGTAACACGCTTTCCATCTTGGAGAGCGCGAGGATGCCTTGGCATGATGTAGGTACTCCACCTTATCATGATATACGGTGTGTTTGATGCGTTCTTCGTAGGTCCATATGTCCTTGACCGGACCCGTGGTACTGGATATCGTTCAGCACTTCGTCGAGAGGTGGAATGAAATCAAGAAGCGCAAGGCGAGTAGCTTCTTTTCTTCTTAGTAATGCTTCCATTTTGACGACCCTTCTTATCTGTAGTATCGTGAGAATCAGTACGAGATCTTTCTGTGATTATCATCTGTTCTGCTAAACTTGTTCAAGGGAGGTCGACTGGCTGTCCTTGCCCCACGACGTCGAAGCGGCTCCCAATGAAGCTGTTGCTCGTAAGGGTATTTGCAATCCGGCTGTAGTCGTCTTTGCTAACGTTTGATAGGCCACCCTCACCGTGAGCATTGGGCGGCGGTGGGACGCAAGTACCGTCAGAGATGGCATCGCCACGTGCACGATGATGAGGAAGAAGACGAAGACGAACCAGAATACAGGAGGCCAGCTACACCGTCGTGCCGAGTCCAGGTTATACGCAGTGTCTCAGACTGGAGCCATGGTGTTTTGACAGAGCACAGTATCCAAAATGCCTGTCAGTGTCGTATTATGGGCATTATCTTGGCCAAGGTTGACATCTCTTCACAGACATCCAGTTGATCCTCGAGGCGAATCACTTCATCTACGTCGAGAATCAATTCTTGTGAGCGTTCTCTTTCCGTCCTCTATCTGCAGCTCAGCGATAACGATATTTTCTAGTATTTCTGCTACTAAAGAAGGTGGTCAGGTTGTTAATCTCATCGGGAAGGCTCTGGTCGAGCGTATCGTCAGAGCGGCGCAAGAGGGAAAGAGGTTCCGAGTAATTATCTGTATCCCAGAACTTCCAGGATTCGCGGGCAATGTCAAGGACGAGTCTTCGCTGAAGATCATTATGGCCGGCCAATACCGCACTATGAATCGCGGCGGTAGCAGCATCTATGAGGAGATAAGGAAGGCTGGATATGAACCGTGGGTTTCAATCATCTCTCTTAATAAGCAACTTCATAATTCTTGGATGCAGCTCGGATTACATTCGGTTCTTCCACTTGAGGTCATATGACAGAATCAACTCGCCCGGTGGGTTTAATCTATATTTTGCCTGCCTGGTATCCATGTTTAATGCTTGTAACCCCTTAGCTGCGTATATCGCCAAAATGGAGGAAATTTCGGGCGTCAAATTCCATGAGGCACAGGTTGCACTTGCGCGTATATGGATTGGCGACGTTTCAGAAGGGATACAAAAAGAGGTCACCATTGCGTTGCCTAAGCCTACAACAGAAGGGTTAGTCGTCACGGAGAAGTCGTCGGATAAGAAGAAAGACGATACTATTATCAAGGTGTGTGATCTTATGCATTCCATTGCTACTGTTTAAAAATCTCGCCATCAGGTTCCTATACCCGAGACAGAGGAGGAGGCCAGAGAAATCATTCGGCGATGGGAGAGCGCCTCTGAGCAAATTCGTGATGACGAACTTGTTAGCGATAGCGTGGCGCAGCACATGCTTGATGACAAAACACACTTGGCAGATGAATTGTGGGAAGGCTCGGAGGAGGAGGAATTGAACGCGTCAGTTGTGTCCGTAGATCGCCATCCCCTTTACTAATGGGCTGCTACAGATACGTCTCGGAATTGCTGTATATTCATTCCAAATTGATGATCGTCGACGATACCAGAGTCATCGTATGTATATTCCATCATGTCTATGGCATTTCTGACTTCACGTTTCACAGATGGGATCTGCTAATATCAATGACAGAAGTCAGAAGGTAAGACTTGAATGATTGCTTCGTATATGATACTCTAACATGTGCTTCAAAGGGTGACGGTGACTCGGAAATTGCACTCGTGGTGGAAGACACCGACATGATCGAATCTACGATGAACGGACAACGTGTCATGGTTTCGAGATTTGCCACATCGCTTAGGCGTAAGCTATTCAGAGGTACATATCCTGCTGTTGCCATAGTTCTGCACCACTAACCCAATAATAATAGAACATCTTGGTCTTATCGAACCTCAATGGCCCCTCCAGAGGTCTAAGGAACCCGACTCGTTCATGCATCCTGCTCCTCATCCTAACGATGAAGAATTCCACTTGAGGGAAGATGACTTGGTGGCTGATCCGATTTCAGACGCTACACTTGCTCTGTGGAATGACACCGCAAAGAAGAACAGAGAAGTGTTTACCGAGTTGTTCCGTCCTGTGCCGTCGAACTTGGTTAGGGACTGGAAGGCTTATGAGGTTTGTCTTCCTTTGGTTGTGATTGATGGTGTGGGTGACTGATAATGGAGTGACTAGAACTATGTTCCCAAGGTTAAGACGGGCCATGTTATTCCTGGCGTTACCCTAGAGAGGCTCAAGAACCGCCTGTCCGAGGTTAAGGGAGCGTTGGTTGAATGCCCTTTGGTTCGTCTGTTTCTTTTGATGTTTTGTATTAGGGCTCATCAGGTTTCGTTCAGGACTTCCTCATAGATGACAAGGAATTCGTTTCCGGTCCGGACTGGGCTGGCTTGAACCCCACGTTGCCTATCTATATTTAGGGGAGATGAAACGAATGGTAAGTGATGAAGAAATGGTTCAAGTATACCCTCTCTGTACGTAGTAGCAACATTGTCAATACTAGACATATCTGTGTGGATGTCGCTTGGATTGAGCAGACAGTGGTTTGGATTTATGTACGACACGTCTATTGGACTTGTTTACTCCTTAGATGCACTTCTCTTTCCGGATCCTTTCAACATACCCAACCTCCATTTGAATCGTTGAAACGTTAATTAAAATACTATTTAGCAACCGAAGAAGTTCGTTGAGTGGGTGGATATTAGCATTGATCCGCGAGTGTTTTTAGGACTGTGTGAGAGATGTGGATTCAACTGATCATCACAAGCGTTTTCTCGCTGACCCTTATCGGTTCCGAAAGAGTACCCGCCTTAATGAGGGGATGAATATTTCATGTTAGGGAGGGGTCGGCGTCTCTTCTTTTACTTATAGACTGGTTGACGAAATTTATGTAACCAACGAGCATTTATTGCTGTTGAACCATGTTGTACATTTTATTCTTGAATTCGTTACTTTGATGCCATCGTAATCTTCAACTTCAGTTGCGGCCCCTTATCCACCTCCCCCTCGACCGTTGGTGTAACCACAGCACATGGCTCTCTGCGTATTCTGTGAGCATCAGCGGTGAGCTCGAACTCAAAGCTGTTCACAAGTTCAATAATAAAAGCGTGCATCTCCAGCAGCCTGTAAGTAGTTCACGTTAGCCCGTATAAGGATGAATATGGACGAGACGTACGCGAATCGCCAGCCCGTGCACGATCTTTTACCACCGATGAAGGTAAATCTATATATCCGCAAAAATCAATCTGCTGCATCAACGAGGGTGACGAGATAAACACACAGGTTGGCGTAGACACCAATTGATGCGTCATTGCTGGGCTTCACGGTGCCATTTAGCCATCGTTCAGGATTATACAGATCCGCGTCCGCTCCAAAAATCTCTTTGTTGCGGTTGTAGGCCGCAATGGAACAGAATATATACGTGCCTCTGGGTATCGGTATCTCAGTGAGCACCTTTCCGTCCGCATCTATGATAGGTTGGCTTAAAGGTAGTACGTCATCTTCGCAAGCATATCTATAGGCGTGATGTAGCGTTGGATGGAACCGAAGACTCTCCTGTTTCTATGTAAGTAAAAATAACGGCGAGGAAAAAATATGATGAAGACCTTAACGACCGCGGTCAAGTAAGGCAAAGAATCGAAGTCCTCTGCCGTCAATTCGGAGACCGTTCGGTTGCAGAGGTAGGCGCGTATCTCGGCGCGAAGCTTTGTTTGGATTTTAGGGTGTCGCGCCAATTCCAATAGAGCCCATGCTAACGCGTTAGTTGTCGTTTCATGACCGGCGACAATGATGGTGCTGTTACAAGAACGTTAGTATCGTTTCCTCGTGGTAGTTGAAGACATACTTCATTTGAGCCCATAGCTCGTTTTCTGGTAGCCTTTTCTTATAATCCTCTGATGCATTTGCTTTTACTGAACCTACAATTTTAGCAACAGTCTTTGCAATGTCAGACAGATATAAACTTGCCAAGCAAACTCATGATGTCCTTGTTACCTTTCCCCTCCAGCAACAAAGCCTGCTTATCATCGATGAGGCCTTTCGCCACCTTCGTTGATATACTATTCACATTCCTCGCCACGTTCAACCGGGGAACGGGGATGTTCGTCAGGGACTGACTAACAGATTCCGGAAGCCAGGAGTCCATAGCACACAACACTAGGAGCGCCAGTTTAGATGGTACGCCAAAAACATTAAGTCTAGTTAGCATCTTTCAGCGGGTTAAACCAACTGATAAAATCATATCGCGCACGCCATATGAGCATACGCCTTCGCGAGCTCAGTCTCTGAATTATCCAAAGATCCAAATTGGTAATCGAAGGCAGCTAAAAGATCAATTTCGAATCAGCTTCTAGCCACCAGTGATAATTGAATTAAGAGCACCTTCTCCAGTGGCGTCCAACAACGCACGAGTAATCCAGGACGTTACTTCTATAATCGCGGATTCTGAATTGTCGGCAGCTATAATACTTCGCCAGTACGCAGTCATCTAGCACTACGGATCAATACGCGATAATACGATCCACACGGAAATATGATACAAACCCGACCGGCGTAAGAGCAAAAGATGGGAACAAATGTCCTTAACTCACGGCTGCCGAATCCTGGTAGAACAATCCTCCGTTGACGCTTGTGGTCTTCTCCTAGTGGATGCAACGATATCAGCTCATATAGTCCCTGGACTGTAATCAGTGCCTACCTTCGGCGTGGAACAGGCCCGGCCCCAGGACCGTTCCCAGGATTACTCGTATCCCGGTAGGTTTGGAGTAGCGATACCCAGAATTATAAAAGATGTGCTGAAGCGCTTTGGGATCCATCAGAAGGAGGCGATTTTCCTGCTCAAATTTCAGGCAAGGCAAGGCACTCGTAGCCAAGGAAGCGTACACCTAGAGGCGCCCTGATTCTAATTACGTCGCCATAAGTTCCCTGGAGTTGGAAGTCTTTCTGGACAGAAATGGATGAAAATTCGAAGAGGGAACAGAGACGCGACTAACAGCACCAGCCTGATCCTGAACGAGAGTAGGGATATAGCCTAGGACAAAATCAGAGAGTACCTATGATCTCACAACGACCTGACCCACCGTAAAGGAAAGATGGCGACTTCGGACCGCGTAGGCGCGCGATGGTAACACGAGGACCTCGTCGTGTTAATTGGTAGAGAAGGAAAACTGCGAGGAACGAGAGGGCAACAACTGGAAACATGCTGTATGTATCTTTCGCATCGAAAGAACTCGTCCTTATATCGCGCACATACCCGGCTATTGATGGGGTTCCTTGTCGAGGCATCGAATCCACGGGGCTAGTCTCCATGATAAGATGGCTTCGCAGTACGAACTCGGACCACACACAACCGTTGCTGTTAGGGGATAGCGAAGGGTGGTTATTTCAGGTTGATTGGACGCACGCATTAAGTTGTTCTCGGCCCTGCCCCAGTGAACGCTCGAATATAATAGCCGGATAGGTGAGGACCCGAATGACTATTACAATCGGACATCCTAATTAGTCGCATATGTAGATCCTTAGGTCTTCATCCTATGAATGTAATCAGTCTCCATACATGATGGTGAGAAACGAGATTGAAGATTTAGGAGTTCTTCACGCTCTGAAAACTGCCGGACAGAATCAGAACCGGTTAGCCTAACTGTCGAATTCAACTCTGGATTAGCACCGCGTATCTGGCTTCCAAGAATTGATGGGTGGTGCCTCGGGAAAAAACGAACTTCCATCATTAACATGACTTAATGATGTCGGCCATCGAAAAATTCCTCCCACACTATAGTCAAGTTTCAGAGTGTGATCAGAGGGAAGAATCTCGTATGTTAGTCTGTCAGATAAATTAAGAACTAAAATAAATCCGTTGGCATGCAGAGAATACCCAGGGGGAAAAACATACCAGGAACGCAGTCACTACCATAGATCGACCATAAACATCAATGTTGTGAGACCGAGTGTATACCATTCGACCCTGCACTCATCATCACGAGTAAGTGGTTAATCAGCGTCCGACGACCCGCTCGTTGGAAGGGGTCACGAGTATCAAATTGTAAGCATCACAGGAAAGCGATTCAATTCATCTCCTCTCGATCCAACGTGTTAGTTCTCTCGACCCTTTAATGAGTTAGAAGATCCTGGAGTGCTATAGCCCGCGAGAAGTCGTTCGATTTACTCCTCGTGTGTATAGCAATCGAAGCAAGAGAAAATATCTCCTTTTGAAGGCATCTTCGTTGGGTACGCAGATGATAAGCGGTAATAACAAGGGAACGAATGAGACGAGGCGGGCAATACAACCGTTTTCGTACTGCATGCATTTGTAAGTGCTCATCTTGGAGAATGCAGAGGAAAATAGTACGAATACGTACCGCAGAGTCGGAGATGAATGCGAGCCAAGATGACGTGAAGCCAAGCAAGTAACGGTCTGCGTAATCCACCGTTGTATCCGATAAGCCGACTTGAAACGGGATCACCAAAATTTGACCGCTTACTTGACCGATAACAAAACACTTGCGGTTAATATCCCTCATGGTGACAGGAACAGAACAGAACGAAAAACTTCTCCTTGTTACCATAATGAGTATCAAGTTTGGGCCATGGTAGCGTAGATAGAAAGCTAGATGCTCAGCATTCCTCAAGATGCGCCCAGTCTGGCAAGGGACGACGGTGCAAAGAAATGCCAATGTTCACTGCGTATCAAAGCTTCCTCGAAAAAAAGAGGCTGCTACCTTATCCGTGGGACGTGACGTTCTAGATCCCATCTACCTCTGAGCAGAGCCGAAGTCAAGGAACTAATTTGCGCACCACATGAAAATGCACTGGCGTAGAAATGACCTTCATCTATGTGAAACATCACTAGACCCTCCTGAAGTCCAATGAAGTGTCATTAGACCTTTTGTAGACCATGGGAGTTTTCGGCATACAGAAGACGGTGGCCACTCTAGAAGTGGAAAGGCGGGAAGACGTCGCACCCCTTCGGGACCGTTAGAATTCACTGGCCAGAGCCGATTGAAGTCCATAGTTGAAAAGCAGTGATATATATCTGGTCTGGATGCCGTTCACCACCGGACCTGGAGACTCGTCATAGAATGTGAGAGCACTCTGGATATTGGAGAAGCTGGTATAGCTGGCTACGCAGGGGTGCTGTTGTAGTCGCTACAACACTTTTTTACATACTAGCGAGTGTGTCAGGAAATTCGTGAGCACAAGGATAAAGGAATATAATGATTGGGCGTGAAGAACGTTGCGGTAACGGTAGGTAACGGTGCAAGTTGCGAAAAGAGAAAAACGGCCACGTGCCTAAGGCGGAAGAACCCGAAGCTTCTCGAAGCCAATACTTACTTTTTTTTGATTCAAAATTATTGCGCATTAGGGAGAACCCCATATCGCGACATTGTTCTATCTACTGGAGGCTCCTACTAAGCCGCAATACTTGAGCAATTTACCATCATTAGTGATGGATGGGCAGAGACGACCGATACTATCGTAGTCTCGTTTGTGTCCTTCTTTACCCCACGAGAACATAAACATCAAAGGTATTCGTGCATATTGAGTGCTGGTAAGTGTTTCACAGACGTATGATTAGGGCGGTCCTCCTCCTCCAGGTCTACCTCCGCCGCCGCCAGGGGCACTTCCTCCTCCTCCAGAACTTCCATTTTCCACCCCGCCATCCTCAGTAAGTGTGGTCGCCGATGAAACTGAATAACTCGCAGACAAATCAATACCCATATATCCCCAGCTAAAAGCAATGAGAACTGGCGACAACAAAATGTACGTGTTACTCACAGAAGGAACCCATCAGAGATGCTGTTACTAAGGTAAACGTACTCGAGGATAGGGTCGACGCCGTTTGTGCCAGTTACAGTGTTGACCAAGATAGAGTCATCCTCGTTTTCGGTGAGCTGTTGAGTATTGGTGGTGTAAGGAGAGGTCTTCTCGACGACAGTGATCAACGATTGGTCAAAAAAGAGTTGGCCTGGTAAGACAAAATCAACAACACATAGGGAATGAGTAGATTTTTGTAGGACTTACCGACATGACGATCGCCCAGAAGAAATCTGACAAGTATCTTGCACCTGCGCAGTAGCGACTGAAGCCAATAGAGGGGAGTGGTAGGAGAACTGAGGAAACCCTTTTCAAGGAGCCCAAGATACATGACTTGAAGTCAATTTAGCACTCAGAAGAAAGAGTGCAACATACGTTGTCAGAATCGTCGCCATCACCTACAGAGAGATGAAAACTCGTGTGAGGGTCATCTGCACGGTAACACTATGTGTACACATCCCGAGGTCGATCAGAATAGCCGTCAGGATTTGCTGAAGAGAAAGTTCGTCGTCCCAAGTAGACAATCGATGTTTCCATTTGTTCAAAGACCATTGGACCCATGTGTACTTCGCGAGCCAGAGTTTCTTCCACCCTCGAAGCCTTGTGAAGGACGTTGACTGCGGAAAGGCGCCCGAAGTGCTCACTGCTCCACGGACCAATCAAGAAAAACATATGGATCATCAGTGCCATTGTAACATCCTATAGTAACAGAGATTAGAATTGTAGCAACGCTCAATTCAGCAAAGATATCGCGCACGCGCAATCACCTGCTAATTTGAACCCACCTGCGAATCAGTAGTCACGGAAAAAGTTCGCAGAGGTCCAAGTTACATTTGATTGAAGGGGTTCATAACAAGAGTGTGCTCGAAAGCAGGAAAAACCATTGGAGATTTCTTCCTCGGGAATTACGCCATATGGTGAGCAAGTGAAGTATTTCGTTGGATTAGATTGGTGATTGCGAATCAATTTGCTTCGATCGTGCTTTTGTGTCTAGGAGAAAGAGCACGCGAGCCTCCAGCAGCTAGTTCGCCTCCCAGCATCTCCTTTTGTATTCTGGTATTCATATCTTGTGCCAGAGGGCCATTTGCTGGTTGCCAACAGATATTGCTACCACGATGAAGCGAAGTGGAACGATCCGTCATGATAGTGGAAGGAAACAGAACGGGCCGCAACGGACCGGATTCCTCCGCGTCCCAAAAGCAAGATTTAGTTGGTGGCAGGGGCTAAAATCATTGGCAGTAAGTCTGAAGCAATAATAACGTTTTAAAATAAACACAAAGATGTGGGTCTGATTTTCAACTATTTTTTGACAATTTTCTTATATTTTTCATGGCGCGTGTTGTAATGTACGCGACTGAGGGTGTGACAGCTCGTGATCGTGATTCGTCACACTTATGACTAACGCGGCTCCGCTTTGTCTTTTTCTCCCTTGTTCATACTGCCCTTCTCTCTAATAACCATAATAATTAATGTCTGGCGCCACCTCTGAACTTGAGCCTATCGTCGACGCTGACAGTGAAGATGACATTGATTGGGAGGAAGTCGAAGTCGAAGCACAGCCCGAGCCAGAGCGACACATAGAAATCACGCTGCACGAACGACCCAAGTCAAAGGACCAGGTTAAGTCAGTCCTTCTGCTTTCTTGGTGGCGAAAAGCTTTTCTTAATCGTCGCGATTCTACAGGAAGAAAGGGATATCGCATGCAGAACGAGTCCTCCGGATCAATTGCCACAAAATCCATACTGTATCTCTTCTCGCGAATGCATGGGTCAGGAACAAGTGGCTTAATGATGAGCTTCTTCATGTACGTCATACTACCTCGTATTAAGGATGAAATTTCATTTATTTCCAGGCCCGGCTCATATCCTTTGTGCCTATGTCCATTCAAACTTCCTTTGCTATGATTCACAAATCTCGTGTACCACACCAAGCGAAGCGTGGCCGAATGTTCGAGAAGGCTCTCGATACTCTTGTCAAGTGGTGGTACGAGTCCTTCTTTGAGGTCCTTCCCGAGGGACACATACGAAATCGGACGTTTGTTTTCGTTCAGAGGCATATGCCATTGGATTCGCAAACACAAACCGGAGAAGAGTGCCCTTTTGATACAGAGACACTGCAAGATATCCTCGACGATGATGGTGAACGCATCAAGAGTCCCAAGAGTCTCATGAAGCATGCATTGATGCAGTGCGGGTCGCGAGATACGGGAGCACAACTCTTTACGGCACTCTGTAGGGGCCTAGGGTTGCCCGCGAGGCTCGTCGTGAGCTTGCAGAGTGTGCCGTGGCAGGCGGCTGTTGGGAAGCCTAAGCCTAAATACGATAAGAAGAAGAAGAATAACCAGGTGAAAATTTCTGAGGACGGGGAATCAGAAGACGATACACCAATCGCTTCAACATCTGCCTCGAGCTTGAATGGCCTGGCGTTCAAGGGTGACGGGCAGAGACTAGATGGTGCTCCCGTCGGAAAGAGCGACAAGGCGAAAGGAAAGGAAAAGGCTAAACCAACGGTTAAACTGCGCAAAACCAAGAGTAAGGGCAACGTTCTGGGTGCAGCGACACCTAAGAAAGAAGGTATGGAACCTGTTCTCCTTGACTAATATCTTTCAATACATGTATTTTTTCCTAGATCCCACCTCCACTCCGCCAGTATTCTGGACGGAAGTCTTCTCGCGACCTGATGGGCGATGGATACCAGTTGACCCTCTCCGCGCAATTGTCAATAAACGGAATGTTTTTGATCCCACGGGACTGTCGCAGCAGAATCGGCTAGTATATGTTTTGGCTATAGAAGAGGATGGGTATGCCAGGGACGTGACAAGAAAGTATGCTAGACAGTATGGTGCCAAAGTGGCAAAGGTTCAGGGCGGTTCCGTGGTTGGGGGAGGTGGGAAAGGAAGAGAAGCTTGGTGGGAGAGGGTCGTTAGTACGGTAACGAGGCCATATCGACTCGTAGGTTTTTTCCTCTTTCATTTCGACTATTAATCATGGCCATGGACGTTTTTCAGAACCGCGACGATGTGGAGGATGCCGAGTTGGAATCAGCGCAGATCCGAGAAGGTATGCCTACAACGATTGCTGGATTCAAAGACCATCCATTGTCAGTTTCACTTATCTAAAGTATATGGGTGCTATCTAACTTTGTTATACAGGTATGTTCTAACAAGGCACCTGAAGCAAACAGAAGCCATCCATCCGCCGCCCCCTGACACGCCTGAGATGGGTAAATTCAGAGGAGAGCCGGTATATCCTCGGTCGTCGGTCGTTTCCTTGAAAACGGCGGAGAATTGGCTGAGAAGCGAAGGGAGGTCAGTTCGCGAAGGTGTTCAGCCCATGAAGATGGTCAAGTCGCGTCCAGGGACTATCGGAAGGATGAGGGAGCTTGAGATTCTCAAGGATAACCTGAGGGAAGCCGGACAGGCGTCCGACGATCAAGCCCAGGTCATGCATGGCTTGTATGCGCGAAGCCAGACCGAACTGTACGTCCCCAAACCCGTGGTTGATGTGAGTTCCCCCCGACCCCTGCTCGATTAAAGATTTTTCATTGAGTTTTTACCCCCATAGGGCAAAGTTCCCAAGAACGATTTTGGCAACATCGATCTATACGTGCCTACGATGCTTCCTCGGGGTGCTGTACACGTCCCTTGTCAGTCCCCCTTCCTCCAATTAAAACGTTAAACTGACGCGGACATCGCAGTTAAGGGTGTCCAGAAACTTGCCAAAAGGCTTGGTTTAGATTACGCCGAGGCGGTCGTGCGTATTTCTATCCCGATCTTGCACCTTTGAAAGGCTTATTCATACATATATACTATCAGACAGGCTTCGAATTTAAGAAACGCCGCGCGTTTCCGGTACTGGAGGGCGTGGTTGTCGCTGCAGAAAACGAGCAAGTTCTATTAGATGTGCGTTATCATGCTCTCATCTCGTCTCCCTTACTCAATACGAGGTCTAGGCCTACTGGGAATCGGAGCAAGACGCACAAGAGAAGGCGCGAGTGAAACGGGAAGAAAAGGCTATCAAGAGGTGGACAAGGCTGATCCATGGGTTGCGAATCCGGCAGAGGCTGCAGGAACAGTATGCTGGACACGGAGAGGATAAGGCCACGGAGAAGGAGGAGGATGAAGAGGTATGAACTCCGAGGTTTTTTTGTTTTTGCAAATTCGGATGGATCCCTGACGCTCACTTGTCAGAAACAACCCGAGCAAGAAGGAGGAGGATTCCTCGTGGGCGCTGATGATGTCGTCCAGGCGTTTCAGTTGCCCAAGGCCCCGCATCTTGATACCGATCTGGAGTCCGATCTGGTAGCCTCTACCGTGCAGAATCTGCTTTCAGAAGAAGGTCATGAGGACAAGAAATTCGAGCTGGAAACCATGGACGTGGATTCCGATTTGGACGAAGCCGTAGGTGTGGCAAATGCCACGAGCCACACTCCGAAAACCATGCGTGAGTTAGCGGAGGACGCTGCGCGGCTACAGGTAGTGGACAATGAGGATGAAGAGGAATGGGTAAAAGAGCAAGTGGATCCGCCCAAGAAAGAGGGGAAAGGAAAAGGAAAGGGAAAGGGAAAAGAATCGAGCGCGCCTAGGAAAGGGGGAGGCAAAGCTAAACAGCGAAAGAGGGGTAGGGATCTCGATGGGAGTGAGGATGAACTTGGTGAGAGTGAGGCGTCGCCTGCGAAGAGGGGGAAGACCGTGGCGCCATCGACGAGAACGCTGCGCCCGCGTGCTTCGAAGAGCAGAGCGAAGATCGAGGAGGAGATGGCACAGGAGGATGCGATTAGACTTGCGATTGGAGAGTAATTATTATTTCAGAGTAATAGATGTCGATGAGGGTGTGAGGAGTCAGGAATGTTGCTTGCTTTAAGGAGCTGCCTTGCCACTCAATCGGGTAGGAATATGCTCGGAATAATGGTATATCTGATGTAACAGTAATACCACTTTCAAGCTGCCGAGGAGCACGAGGAAAAGACCCGACATTTCATGATGATAACACTTGCAGACTGAGTATTTACTGGGCGCAACGTTGGATGGAAGGCAGAAACCGCAATTACAAATCATTAGTACTGTATCGTTGTGGTACGAGGGTCATTTCCATTGTAATCCGCCCAAACAGCGTCGAGTTCTCTCTTGTCGCTCGTCCAGGCTCTGGCAAAGTCTGACACAAACTCCGGTCGCCCCAGCATGAACCGGCAGAGACCACAATTAAATGGCTGTCGTCTCGTTGAGGCACAAGGGTCATTTCCGTTGTAATCTGCCATTTTAAAACAGCGTCAAAGTCTCTTTTCCTTGCTGCTCACCTTCAAGAGTCCGGGCGTTTTCGGCTTCCAGTAGCAAAGTCTGACACCTAACCGAGAGACACAGGTTCTGGGCAGTCACAGAGAAAGA
>NW_026848664.1:0-26619 GCF_030435595.1 Desarmillaria tabescens | reverse complement strand
CTCTAGAGAACCCTAGCAACTAAGAAAGCTAATGCCACAAACCCTCATCTTCGGAGGGTGCTCCATTCCAAATAGCGCAGCCTCCGATAACATCAGACACAAGGAACGTCAACACAGGGTATGATTCGATGTTCCGAACATGTTTTAGGACCTTTACAAATACCGGTGGATATATAATAACACGGCTGGAGCCCTGCGCATTACTCTTTCTTTCTTCGTTCATCTACGACCTTGTTATTATGAAGCTCACCTTCGTTCTCACATTCGCTGCTGCCGCTTTTGCCATCGTTGGAGCTGCTTCTCTTGAAGGAAGCACAAATGCTGCTAGGATGGCGCGTGGATTACCGCCGAACCCTCCTGCGTTCATGAGTGAGTGTGTTTAGATTTCAGATCGCCAGGTCTAATATCGACGTTTACTTCTCTAGAGCGCGTTGTACAAGCCCGCGCATCGCCAACATACCATCCGTAAGAGGTGTCGTGTTGTATCTGCTGGTAAGTCGATCTCGATTCCGTAGAGCGCGCGCGCGTATTGATTTCCAAAGATAGTTAAAGTCATCTAGACTCCCGTCCTCCTCCACTATAGACATTTTCACCCTCCCTTATCTACCTATCATCGTTTTTGCGATGACCGCCCACTTTCCTTTCTTTCTCCTTGTACCTTAGGACCTTTATTTCGTGATGCCTTGAAGGCTGTGATCATCTCGGTGTGGTGCATGTGAAACATTGATTTCGAAAACGATATACAAATGAGGCGGGACTTTCGAGTTGCACTGGTCACTAAGCAAGGCGGTGCATGAGCGTTTGAGATCGCCAGCGCTTCAATTTACCTGGATCCTGGACCGCTCGAACATCTCAGTGATTGCTTTGTTCCATGGAAAAAGATGGCTGTGATGATCATCTTTGTTTTTGGATACTGCCCGAGTTATCATCAAGTAAATGAACCAGGAGCAAGCACGCTGTTTTAATAACCGTTTGAGAACAAGGATTCGTTTGCCAACTATGAATGATACGTATGCATTTCGGATGACTTTTCGTTACTGGACACGAAAATTTCCCATCAGAGTGCGCCAGCTCTCTTTCGTGGATCCAAGGCTTAGGATACCATCAAAAATAGCGCTGCATGTTTATTTGCGGTGCTGGGGCTCGGGGCTGGAAGCCTGAAGCCCAAAGGAAAGCTATGTTTTTTATTGGTTCATAAATCACTGCTCCGCGAGATTGTCTGTATCGTGAACATGGGAGAAGGAGGGAAGCTGCTTATACGCCTGTAGCGAGAGAGATTCTAGAGGAATAAGATGTCAGACTTCCCTTTATCAAATAATTATAAGACTTGAATGGGCTAGTCGGGAAGGTCTAAAATCGGTAGTGATGATGTTCAAGTCACTAGTTCCTCTATCGACATCCTTTGAGCGCCTTATCCCGGTTCGGTTGACCGGGCCGGATTGGGACAGCCTTTTGACTTCTAATTCCATGAGGACCTATACGCCATTCCTACATGTCCGAGTAATTCCAGTTCATTAGAGCCATATTATGAAAACAGGAACAGCACAAGCCCCGTGGCCGAGTTCCCAGGCTGTACGGCACTTTCTACGTACACGAAAAGGAATTAGGTGAATACATTTCTATCTTTAATTTTTTTCCTGCCCGCTCATCAAACGCTGTACGAAAGAAACTATATGATAGTCAAGGGAGTTGTGATACTACATTCAATTGGTAGTTAAGCAAGTTGCGTTATTCCACGAGAACAGGGCTCTTTGGCAGGCGTTAGACTCAAAAAAGGATCCATTCGTGGTGTATTCCTTCCTCATTCGAGCCTCGAAGCACCAGGATGACGATGATATGGAGTTCTGCTGCCCAATTTATTACCTCTCTTACGACCTCCATTTCGTGGCAGGGGAGAGAACTCACTCATCCGTCCTTGCTCCAGTGCGTGACACGCAAGATTCCTTTGTCGCACTATGCTGAGCAAGTATCTTGAGCGACGCGACTACCCTCTTTATGTCTCTGTTTATTGCCTCTGGCTTCTCCACAGAGACTTCTCTTGTGACGAACTTTATTTGGGGGAGCAATCAGCACGGAAATTATCCGTCTACTGGGCCATCGACATCGGCTACTACGACCTCAGTTCCCACAGTTACACCCGACAGTGGGAGCAAGGTCAGTCCCAGACAGCATGACAGATGCAGGTGGTAGCTTCACAGGATCAAATACCGGAGCTTCGAGCCACTGGTCCATCGTACAAAATCAGTCACCTATGCATCGACGAGCATTCGGGGAGGTGTTTCTAGCACCACTCAGAACTGCGAGCATGGTAGTTCTTCGTCGTTCCACCGGGAGCGGCAGCTCGCCAGCGAATACCTTGAGCGCAACGTCTAGTACTGTGTTCCGCCCTACCCCCGTAACCACCTCAGATACTACCATCCGAGCCAGCTTCCTACTATTCAGCACCTGGCAGTAACTGTATCCTAACTACGACCACCTACAGTGTTGTTAACCGGCATTCCCGTGACAACATTGATGTCTAATGTGCTGTCGAGTTCGACCTTGAATCGACCCAACGGGCAGAATACAGGAGGTTCTCCTACCTCTCCTCCAGCAGGCTCACCAGAAACTCCCGCAGTGACGGGTGATGGTTTCCTTCCGAGCTCATCTGATGTTAATCAACTAGGGAGGATTTCTTACGGGTGCAGTTGCCGTGGTCTCGGTAATTGGTGCAGTCATCCTAGCAATACTCCTTCTACTTCTCATTCGACGATATCACCGGGTCAGACGGCAATTGGCGGCTTGCCCATATTCGTCGCGCGGGGTGGAATACTACTTTTAGTTCAGGAGGTAGAACTGACGACGTTTCTGCCGTCACCTCCTATGTAAACAGGACACCTCTGTCCTTTACGGACCCTGTGCCCCCTCCCATGGCAGAAATCCGTGATGATCATGGGCTGTCGACGCACAACTCTGGCAAACCACGATACTCCACGCACCCTCCACGACCCCTTCTCCTCGACGTAAAGGTTTCTTCCCATTCAGACACTCGCGGCGCTCACTCAAATGCCATTCCAAGCAACTTCGACTCATCTTATCTTGTGATGCCTGACGGCCTTGCCCAATTGCAACCAGAGATTGCAACACCCATGTCTGTCCGTCCTTTCACTCCTTCAGAATCCTTCTCGTTTCCTAAGCCACCTTCAAATGGGGAGTGGATTAAAATTCCAAACAGAGATTAGTCATGGCACGGCCCTCAGCTCGAGCACCGAGATGTATCCTCCGAGTCTCACAAATCCCTCCTCTGGGCCTGAGTCGCCCATAACCTCTGGATTCTGCCCAGTAGAAATGATCCACCGGACATTCGTACCCTCACGTTATGACGAAATGTCTGTGTCCATCGGGGACCGTGTCAAGATCTTAGAAGTCTTTGACGATGGCTGGGCTATGGTGGAAAAGGTTCCCGAGGGAAATGGTAAAGGGAAGGATGTGGACCTAGAGCCTGGGTTAATCCCCATTGATTGTCTAAGGATGACGGGCGATCCTCTCCCGCCTTTTTTGGCTGCGAAGAGGATCAGTAGTCAGATATCGCCAGACGTTGCTGTTTGAAAGTGAGGGTGATTTCCTATTAGTCTATTCATGGCCTCACTGTTTCTAACAGATTTTCGCTTTCGGGTTTCACGGATACGCACCGTTTGAAATGATTGCATTTATTCCTTTTTATACCATAATTCTAATTTCATCCGAGTCATCGCTGCAGGCTCAGCGCCGACTTTATCAGTGCTTTCCACTCTGCTTTCGACAGCAGTTTGTATTTACACCAACAAAATACCACTTCGGAATCATATAAGCGCCTGAACTTGGAGCTCTAACCATGCGGCGTCTTAGGAATTTCAGGCGTGGCACAACACGCAGGGCCGTTCCTTCGCAATAATTTTCGCAATAATTTCAGCATATCAAAAGCAGGGCTCAAGCATTAAGTCAAACCAGTCAAAACATACAACTAGGGTTTTACACCCAAAAATAACAGCCCACGCTTCGTCACCTCAACAGCTGACTCTAGCTCTCTTACATGCGCTGCCGTCCACCGCTCTTCGGGTTGCAGCCCATCGCTGAGCTTGCCACTCCGTATGGCAGTCTCAAAAGCTGCTTTTTGTGCATTTAGCGCGGCCATACGACGTGGATCGGAGTGACCAGTGAAGATTATTAACGCTGTTCGCGAAGGAAGCGCACCGTGGAGCGTCTTAAGGTGCGCATTGAGGACATCTAAGACCGCGCCGAGTTGCTCGGCTGACGGTGGTGGTGCTGGCTCTGAAGGTGGGGAATCAGGAGATTGTTTCGGCGTAGTCCCTACATCATTATTAGAGTAAGCTCGAAAAACAAACTGGGTGTTACTCACACCCTAGTATATTAGCCAATGCCATGAACCTCGCAAATACGAAATGATGCGATGGGACAACCTCTAGCAGGGCTTTGAGCACCTCATCGTCGTCCTTGCACCCTATACTTGTTGTGGCCTTATTTCCGTGCATCACACTCGGATTCCCATGGTCAATCACAGCACCTTTGATGCTACCTATTGGTCCTCCTGCCCTCCGTTTTGACCTCGCCAATCGTTCAAAGATCGATTCATAATCAGTCTTGAATTCACCAAACGAGGGGCCGTTGTCTAACTTTTTCTTCAGCAAATCTACGCACGCGCCCGCATCTTCTTCCGGATCATGTCCACCCTCACCGTGCGTTTGGATTTCGCGTCCGCACCACTTTTTAGTGAGCCAAGCTAAGGCCGGGTTTTAGAGGGCGGCCACGAGGGTGGTGGAATATAACAGCTGTGTCAATGCAGAAAGGGTGGCAGAGCTTAAGCGCTCGTAGATCCGACTCGAGAGAATGACCAAGAAGGATGGGGGTTAGGAACGGAGTTGATGAAGGGTCGGTGGCTGATGGGCTCAGGATGCGGAGAAGGTGCGCTTGGACTTGCGACAGCGTCGTCGTCACGGGAGCCAAAGCTTCGGCTGTGATACCTGACCATCTACCGGGATGTCAGTTAAATTCTTTTAGTGCCGTAAAACCATCCTACCGTGTCAGGTAGTCCGTGATAGGTTTGGAAGGCTTGACTAGTTGGTCATATATCACGGTTCCGGAGCGGAAATCGATGATGCAAACTCTCGCTAGCTCTTTACCGTCTTCTGTCATGCACTATATCAACATGGATCAATAATGGATGGATCAAGGGAATGCAGACTCTACCATTTCACAATCTAGGGAATATATTTTTCGAGCAAGCTGCTTCTTCTGATCTGGTGCTGTCAAGAGGCTTTCCCGGGGCTCTTCCGGTGTTTCCAGCCAGGTATCATCCGGCTTCTGGAATACGTCTGCCATATATGATGGCAGAGGGTAGTCATGCTCAATCATCTGCTCTTTGGTTAATAGATACTGCGCAGGGTCATTGATTTGTAGATATTCTGCTGCAGCTATGCGTCAGAAGGATGAAAACAAGGAAAGTGAGAATTACATTTTGCTTTTTGCTCCTCCCGCTTCTTCTTCTCCGTCGCGCTGATCGGTACAGTAAAGAATGTGTTCAAAACGCTATGCATGCGGGTCTGGTCACCAGGTGCACGAGTTGGACAGGCATGGCTAAATGTAGAAGCAATGAAAGGGACATTGGTAGTCGGACCTCCAGACACGACCTTGGGTGGTAAGGGTATCGGTATGGGAACGTTGGGATTGACTAGGGGAGACGTTGGAAATGGAGGTAACGAGAGAAGTTCCGTGGTAAGTCCTGGAATGAGGAGGACAATAATCTTTGGAATCAAGGGTGCATTCTGCATCAAATATGTGAACATGGATCCACCGTTTACGACGACAAACTCACGTCTATTCGTAACCAGTTCGGCGGTGGCGCATCCGCAATAATGTGCAAAGAAAGATCGCGAATTTCCTGTTATCTAAATATGAAAAAGTATCAACAACGTGAACCGGTAAAACTCACCTCTATCCCTACGGCACGGTGTCGCTGAGTGATATCCGCATTCGAGTACATGAATCGCGGTACTGTCAATCTGTACACGTGCAAGGATAAGTCCTGGAACTAATCGTAGAAGAACTTCCACGTACATCCATCTTCACCGCTGTTTTCTTGGCCCTTCTTGTGTTTTCTCCTCTCCACCTTTGTCCATTCGCCGTCGTCCTCCACGGCAACATCATTCACCACCTGCTCCGCAACTGCTGTCGACACTTTGGCCTTCTTTAGCTGGGTTCTGCCCTATTCGGCGAGAGTTGGGCCCTTTTCATGAGAGTTTAGAGGAGTTTGAATTCGAAATTATTTTACGGATTGTTTCTGTTTGCCATCAGCGTGGGATTTCTGCCGTAAAGGCATTCAAACGCCAAATTGAAATCTCTCTCATGTCGCGCTCAACTCGACGTCCGGTATGTCCAGATCTGCTCTTCCAATGAGTCCAAGTACACATGCTCCGGGTGCCGTGTTGTGTAGTAAGTATTTTTAAATATTTAATGACACTCGCTTATTCCTTCGAAGCTGCTCGGTCCCTTGTTATAAGGAACATAAAGGTGTCCATACTTAGCTTTGCTTCCGTTTTCAAAGTTGACATTTTTTCAAGCTTCGTCATGTGGTACTTCTGTCGCGTCTACCGCTACCGAAAATGTTACCCCTCTTGAATCATTGACGCGTAAGGTCTATCTGACGGAAATCAACAATGTTTAACGCCTTCCAGCACCGGCCGCAAAAGACATATCTGCAGATATTGAAGATCCAAAACCGTTGCGCTCCCTGTCTTCGCTTAATTGGCCTTACGTCCCAAAACAAAGTGCATATCCCGACCCGTTGCCAAAGAGATGACCCTAACCTCTTCAATTGCATCAATACGAAGCTATAGGTGCGAATTCACCTCCCTCATCAGAACCCCACAATGAAATATTGAATAGCAACGTCTCCGGAGATTCGCAAAGTGCTATCAGCTCACTCAAACCTCCCCTGCCCTCCTGACATCGATCGACAATCTCCGCGGCCAGAACCGGGACATTGCCCTCCAGCGTGCTCTCGGTGTCACGGATCCTCAGTTTGTTGACAGAACACGCCCAGTGGCAATTAGAAGAAGATGTTCTCGCTTTAAGAGCTCTCGCGGAAGCCGTAGAGGACGCGGTTTAGAGGGGAACAGAAAGATGCACTAGGCCTCAACTGGGGGGACGACTGATCCTTTAAGACGACATATCCACCATAGTCGTTCTTGTATGGAAGAACTCGGCTATCTCTACAGCCCTGTCGTACAATCTTCTCAGTGGCCATAGTAAGGGACCTGGCTTATGGACCGCTAAACCCGTTAAAATACATGGTCCGAAAGGTCAGTGATCCAAGGATATCATGTTCTGAGATGGGTTAATTTCGTGCGCTCTAGGACATATATAGATTCTTGTATATAATGAATAACACAATTATTCATGCTTGATCTAATCCCCACTGTCATCAGAAATGGAGTATCGCGCATCATGAATCCTTCATTTATCACCTCTGGGAATGTGGAGACCGGTTGTGTGCCTATCGTGCCTATCCGTTTATCCAGCCCTTGATGAACGAAGATTCATCCTTCATCTCTGAGTCGCGACTGGAGGGGAGATCTCTCGGACATTATAGAAGATCTGGCGTCCAAATGACGTTTCGTCATATGGTGTGTGCCTCTCGCTAGATTTTGGGGTCCGTTTTCTCTAATCATACAAGGACGTATCCTCTAGCAGGCTTTGTAGATTTATTTGCATGGATGAATGCTATGCGCTCGATGAACTATGAGGATGCCGAGGTCTTCCGAATGCACTCGTAATATACTGAAAACTATGGATGCATCTTAAGGGTCCTCACCTTGCTTCCATCCTAAGCACATTCGGGTCTATCTTCGAAGTAGTACCGCAGCGGATAGATTGGTTCATCGGCGGTACGTATATGCATACCATCTACTTGATGTTGATCAAAGCACCTGCAGCAAGATTTCTTTGCCCACGGGGAAAGACGTACGGACGGAATAATACTCTGCGCCGTTGACTATGCATCGGGGAATGGTTTTGTTCATCTCCGGGAGTCCTGTCATAAACATCCTTCGCGGACCGTAGGTTGTCAAGGCCTACTTTCTAGATACGTACGCATCCGAAAGGTCATGGCGTGGGACTCAGCAACACGAGGCTTATATGCGCAGGTGGTCTGTGGCGCCACGTATTTGACAACTACTTGCTTTGCTGGGACAACAATCTGACAATCGGCACGACTTAGGGTTTGGAATGCTCGGATAGTCTAGACTTGGTCTCGAGTACTTGTCCATTGGTTGTTGGGTTTACATCTGGAACGTTTCGTGCCCTCCACTACATCCGGATTTTAGTTTCCCGTAGCCATGCGCTTCGCTTAGGTGTCGTTACGCTGAAGCCGCACATTCTTCCGCGAAGACCTGCGAGCGAAGCATCGATCTTCGTCGGTAAAAATCTACGCATGCAACACTATACTTTCCATCTACGAGTACGTCCAATAAAGTTACAGCGCGTGCCTCAAGTCAATGCACTGCTCGTTTATTAGCACCGTCTGTGCCCATTATGGCTTTCATAAAACTCAAAAACTGTTTCTGACGTGCTTCTATATACTGATTATGGTAGACCGCTTGGTGGATATTATGCTATCTGTGTTACGGCCCTTGCACGCTTTCCATCTGGGAAAATAAAGATGCCTGCGCTTGTAGTCACGGCCGCCAGTATACTTATCGAAACTTATCTCTCTTGCCGCTCGCACTTACCGCGCCTGATGTAATATATCTCATCTTAGATAGTCTATAGGTATGTTCCATGCCATACGATGCGCGTATTAACCGGAGGTGCTCAGGTGGTAACAGTACTTATATAACCACACTTAAGATACTCTGCACCAAGTGAGGATTTCTGGGTGGATCGTAGCTTCATTCTGCACATGACTGAGCATTGTGTCTTGGGTAGAATTATACCAACTTCCTGGTGGGCACTTACCGGCTCGCCTTCAAGTTATGCTGACGTAGACCATGGATAGTATCAATCTGACTCGTGGGGCAGTCTTTTCTGTAACAAGACTGTTGTATCGTGATCGGATACTCTTGTGGGAGATAATAACATGGTTATCGCAGATACTCATCATGTTGAGCGGGCATCGTGTACTTACTTACGTGCTTATGTGCATGCGCAGCTTCGCCTCATGATCATGATTCCGTCATGCTCCCGACGACATGATAATATTCGTCAATTTGTAAGATCAGGTTGCCGCGGGTATGAGGACCCATGGCAGCATATACACCTAGATGCGTCAAAATATTCGCAGCAGAAAGAAAAGAACTCCTGCTGGAATTCGACACTATTTCGGAGTTTCCGAGCATTTGTGTGACGTTAGTTCTATAATTTCTCTGGCACAAATCTGACAAATCTGGCGTCTTGTACGCTCGTATATTCTAATTTAGGTGATAACACGTCCGTCGGAGCAAGCTAGGGCTCCACAGGGTCCCACCTATCGATACGCAGTTCAATAGTGTGAAGTTATGACATGATGAGGTACGAAGCTGTACGAAGACAAGTTAAGTTACCCCTGGAATTTATTGCCTGAAAACAGACATAAGATCATAAATTCAAATTCGTTATGAAGCGCGAAAATTAATTCCCGGAAATATCCTAGTATAGGCATGGACGCCGATCTCGATCCTCGGCTGTGGGTACATATGCTAACAATTTGAAGCAGTACTCTTTCTACGGTCGAATCCCCTAATGCGAAAGACAGACCATAAGCTCTTTTTCCTGGTGGTGCTGAGCTGTCCCGACGAGACTGTAGGGTCCGAAAACCTACTCCGTGGCGTACTGGCCTCTCTCGAGTCCATACCCTGTCTTCTTAACCCATAAGTCCATTCCATGTCTAACGGACCAGCAAAAGTGTTATTAGAAGGTCTGTATTCTGCTTCTGATGGGCCTAACGGTAGATCACCATTTGGAATCATCGAGACACGGCTCCTAGTACCATCATGTCTGATGGTTCTTGGATACGGATCGTCACGGCTTCTCACGGAAGCCATGAATGTCGATGAAGAAGGGCTGTCGTGTGAGCGAGATAGACGGGACACTGGCGAAGGTGGGATGTTCGACACGTCAGAAGCTCCCCGGTTTTTGCGTCGCCGAAATAGGTATCGACACAGAAGAACGAGCAGAATGATAAGGTCCAGGATTACTAGCACGATACCGGAGATACCTCCAGCAACAAGTATCTTACTGACAGAGTCTTTTCTGAAACGGGGCTTCAGAACGCATGGACGTTCCACGCGAAGACATGATGGCTTACTGTGGAGAGGTAGATTTTGTTGGTGGTGTTGCTGTCTCAGTTTGGGTGATGGTCGTTGTTTTAGTCTCCGTAGATTGAATCAGTATGATTTCGGTCTGTGTTGTGGGAGGGAGCGTCGTCGTAAGGCGAGCTGTTTCAGTAATGGTCGCTGTTATGGGGGGCAGTGTTGCGGTTATGACCAGAGTCTTGGTACGAGTCACAGGAGGCTCAGTAACGGTGATAGTTCGGAAAATAACATTCGTCGGAGAAAGTGGTGAGGGTGCAGAAAGTGGCGTGTTCCGCGAGGACGATGATATGGAGGTTGCACTGGTACGGTGGGGGGGAGGGAGGGCGAAAGGCGTTGGAAAGATAGGCGAAGAAGGAGACGGGCTTCTTATTGATCTTGCGGAAGAAGTATCTGTATCATGATGTTCGAAAGAGGGACGTGCAGAAGTGAGTGATAAAGATGAAGGGAGAGATGAATGACATTTTGGACTCCTGGTTTTGGGATGTCCTTGACCACTGACTCCAATGATTAACCATGATTGAAACTCGCGGGAAAATGACTCACAACGGACTCGCAGAGAAGGATAAGTCAACTATCCCTTTGGGCCTGCCTTCTTCTGTGGTACTAGGATCGCACATAGAAGAGAAAATAAAAAGGAGTGGCTAAGGAATAGATCCTAACGTCGTAGTACCAGACTAAGCGTCTCGGCACTGCAACTAGCCATCGTGTAACGACGAGGCAACGAGATCATAGGATGAACAGATTGAGTCGTCAATAGCGGTACAAGCGCATCGACCGGCGGTAGAAGGAACAGTCAACGCAGCCGACAAAGCGAGGGTTACAAAGATCTCTGTTCGGAAAGTTGCTGATCGTTCATTATATGGCCTGTCATAAACAGTGATGCAGATTGGCGTAGATCTGTAGGAGATAGATAGACGTAGGAATGGGAAATCAAGGAGGACAAACCCGGAGGAATCCCGAAAGCTCTTCAATCATCCACGATTGGTCCGAAGAGAGTTGTCGGGGTAAATGCCAGGAAGACCTTGAACCCGAGTCAAATACACATGCATGTATTTCCACCATGCGAATAGAAAAGAAACTCGTGTCTAGCACGTCGAGGCAAGTCCAAATGTTAATTTCTGAAGTGAAGGCCATCTGAAGTTGTCTGTCCCGGCCTCCGAGAACTGGCGCCACAACTCGTGCGGGAGCTGCTAGACTTCATACTACCACGTAGTACTAACGAAAATGTGCACCAGAGCATCGTGTACTGAGCACTTCTTTGTACCATCCTCATATAGTTAGCGTCGGAAGATATTTGGGATGCTTACGGAACCCAACTGAGTACTGAAGGAAAAAAACAGGTGACCCTAGATAGTACCGGTGGTAGGATCATGTTAAAATGTTACCCAGGCGACGAACACACCAATAAGAACTTTTACGAGTTTATTTATTTATTTTCACCGCTTGGTTATAATAAGAAAACCTAGATTAGGCAAATTAACGATCCTTCGAAAGAAGTAAGATCGGTAGATTCTGTTTAGCTCCTTCTAGGTCGCTTCTCTACCTTAGAAAGCCTCGAAATCCGCCACACCATTCTTGTCTACAAACCACCACCATCCCCTCGCCTCGCTGCTGCTCACCATGGCGAAGAACAGAACAGAGGCCCCGAACCGTCGACGCTCGCTTTCCGATCCCCTGGCAGCGGCCCTGTTGCCTCCAGCAAACGAGACACCCGCCGAGAAGGAACTCAGGCTAAAGCGGGAGACAGAGGCCAAGCAAGTCAGTGACCACATCGATGAGATGATCAGGCAGGAGCGAATACATCGCAAGAAGACACGGGCGGAGGTGAACGTGCTGCTCTTGGGACAGTCGGAGTCGGGAAAAAGCACGACGCTTAAGCGTAAGTATCGCTTATTCTATATTCTGCTACGCAGTGTCCTGGCTCTGGTGGCTCTCGACATAGCGTTTGGCGTGTGATGCTGTGGGTAAATGCTCTCTATTGTTACGACAGCTCCACTCTCCCCGACGGATCGCGGGCCAACGGAATCTATCTTCCGCCGGATGAAAATCACGCTTTACAGTCGATGTCGATGAGCCCTGAGCGGGACATAGCGTCGAAGATATATGCCATCACTAACGCCTTCCACTAGAATTCCAATTATTACACACCCCAGCTGCATTTCACGCCGAACGAATTGCCTGGCGCGCGGTCATATACCTCAATCTTGTGCGCTCAATTAAAAGGTACGATGCGTAGGCCTTCGCGACTGATACCTCTCATTTTTCACCATGTGTTGACACAGGATACTAGACGCGTTATCGCCTGAAAGTGAAATCGTCGAGGACCACGATGATGTCGACTCCCTTGAGATGGCTTCTGTTATCATCTCATCGAACGGGCGTCCGCCGTCGGCAATCTCAGGCACTAAAGTGCCCAATTACGAGATATATCGGAGTCGGCTGGAACCTTTGACCGAGTTGGAAGAACGACTGATCCGCCTTCTTTCTTCTCCAGATGAGGATGAAGCAACGCACCTTGCTTGGCAGCCCTTTCCCAAAAGCTCCCCTCCATCCAGTTATCCTTCCATTGGCAATGGCCGGCCCGCGCCTACCATTGCTATACCGCAGATCAAACCGTCCGTATCGTCCCCGGTGTCTCCGGTGGGGGACATCAGCCCTGGTGGCTCCAGCGGGTCACAACCATCAAAGGGCAAGGAAGTTTCTGTACATACATCCACCAACTGGAAAAAGGCTTTTGCCCTAGGTGGCAAGTCCAAGAGCCCGAAAAGTGCGCATTCCGGGGAGATTGAGGGGTGGTGGGAAGATCCCGAAGACCCTGTTCATGCCCTGAACGCTTGCGCGCCCGCGATGCAAGAGCTTTGGAAAGATCCTAAGGTACGGCAGAGGCTACAAGAGAAGCGACTTCGATTGGAGGAGAGCAGTGGATTGTATGTACTCTGTCCTTGTTCTTGTATCTCTTCGGTTGACCATTCGACAGCTATCTCGACGAGATCCCCAGAATAACTGCGAAGAAATACATACCTACTGATGGTACGTGTATTTACTGTCCGAAAGAGCATGTTCACTTAACTTGGTCCGCAGCGGACGTGCTCAAGGCCCGACTCAAGACGATGGGTGTCGTAGAACATACTTTCCTCATCCAGTCCGGGAGTAACCGCGGTGTTGAATGGCGGATATATGACGTTGGCGGGGCCAGAAACCAACGACAGGCGTGGGCACCGTATTTTGAGGACGGTCAGTTTGTCTTCTCATCACGTCCCGTAACCAACTGACATCCGATCCATCGGTTTACAGTGAATGCTATAATATTTCTCGCGCCAATCTCGGCCTTCGACCAAGTTTTGACAGAGGTGCGTGGGCTATTATCAGGAAGCTTCTTCGCCGAACTCTTTCCATTTGGGCGTAGGACCCACGCGTTAACAGACTTGAAGATTCGCTATTATTATGGCAGGCCGTGACCTCGAATAAACTTTTGGCCAAAGTCAACATAGTACTTTTTTTGAACAAATGTGATCTTCTTCAGGTATGCGGAACCTTGACCTTACTTTGGGTCAACGACTGACGGATAACAATTCCTAGGCCAAACTTGACGCCGGCGTAAGATTAAACCATCATATGACATCCTACGGCGACAGACCTAACGACTACGATTCCGTGTCGAAATGCACGTCTCCGTTCTTTACATGGAAATCCCCCTGGACTCTAACAACATCTTCATAGATTTCCGTAACAAGTTTGGTGCTATCCATCATTCGGCCACTCCTAATAAAGAACGGGAGTTGTATAGTAAGTTCCGGTCATTGAGGTATTCATTAGTGATTCCTCATGATTGTTTTCCTTTCGTAGTACATTTTACTGCCGTCACGGACACACGTCGTACGGTTACTATAATATCGACCGGTGAGTCCTTCGGACTTCTCGGAAAAATGTACACTAGTGTGCTCACGAGACGCTTTGCAGTAAGGGACATCATTATCAAGGGCAATCTCAGGAACCTCAAACTTGTGTGAGGATCCTTGTTCTCCGCGAACCGCAGATATTTCCTCAGTACTCGTCGAATCGTCGCAATTATTTTCACCTTTCGCAAACTCATTAAGTTCCGTTGCATAAGTCTTCCATACACCAAGGCTCGATGTCTGTCTGTAGTATCTACTTTCTCCGTTGCATTTGTCGCTTTTTATTTGCATGTTCTGAAATTCCGAAATTATGCTTTATGTCCATACATACATATAATACCTTACAATGACAGCATACTTATATCCATTTGTAATTACTTCGAGATACCTTGCATTGTTTACTATAATCACAAGTCAGGACAAATGAAAAAGTAAAAATACCAGGTCTATTAGGGAGGTGCTAGACTGCGTCCAGAATTAATCAATCGCTCTTCCGGTGCGGACCGGTGTCGTACAAACCACTGTCGCTTTCCCAATTCTCCGCTGCATTGTCAGTCGCGGATCTAACTGACCGCTTCTGCTGCATGCCTGATATGCCAAGCACGTAAGCAACTGTAGCACACATGTTCGACATGGTGCTTGCAGCGCCCAATGCTAATCGCACCAGGGGAGCCAAAGGCGGAACAACGAGCGACATGAGGTCCTGATAGGGATTCGATAGGAGACGTCAGTCATCTTGGCACGAAGGGTGAAAGGAAGAATTTTCCTTACATCAGGATGATAAAAGTCTTCTTGGAATGCGATATAGTAGAGCCTATCAACTTCTTTAAGTGTTAAACGAACAACGAGGCTAAAAGCAATTCCTTTAGCCACGCAGCATGGTACACGTACGAGCAAACTTACCGTGAAGGAGCGGGCTTAAATGGCGATAGTCGAATGTGGAAAGACTGAACTACCTCCAAGATAAGTATTCCTTGTTCCTTGTCATATACTATCCGAGAAGGATCCATCAGAAGAACCCCACTGGGTGGGACGGCTCGCTTACCGACGCTTTTTACATCTAGTTCAACTTTAGGAGACATGACCCGGTACCACCTGGTCTGGGGTCAGACGAGCGCCGAAGAAGGAAGACCCTGGACAACGAACTGATATATCCCAAGAACACGCTCCCGCGAGCCTGGCCCCGGGCTCACTGCACATAACGGGTGTCGGAGGCCAGCATCAGGCGTAAAGTACCGTTGAATACCGGCCTTCTGTATTTCCGGTGCCACGGCAGTCGTGATTAACGACACGACAGAAGATATTTCGTGTGCCGGGTGCTGCATCTTGGTTGATACCAGTCGAACTTGCGGTTTCGATCACGATGATGGAATCATGACGTCGTTGGGGGGAAAATTTTGCAAATATTACAATCTTGATATATTTTATTTGTAAAAAGGATCAATGATCCATGGCTTATTCCGAGATTTTTTTTGTCGGCGGATCTCAAAAGAGATGTTGAATCTTTGCTTCAAGGGAAAAGGGAATCTGGGCCCTTGCTGGAAGCCGTTGAGTGGTTAACGTTGACTTCCTTTCTTCTCCCCAAGGCCACCGCTACCGAAAGACTTGCCAGGAAGAGTCTCAGCTTCGTCCAGAAGCCTATTTACAGCAGCGCTTCGAGAAGAGATAATGCTTCGACCGGTTATACTCGTGTCTGATACATTATTTCTTGCCCGCCGCCTCTTTCACTTCTATCCACCTTTTAGGGACGCCCTTTCCAACAAGGTAGTCCGTAACCGCCTTTGACTGTTTCCCCTGCACAAGAACTTCCAAGCCGGCATTGGCTCCTTTACCCTGGATCGGCGTGACTGAATACCAGCATCAGCCCTACATCTTGAGAAAAGCGGCCTGTACGTACCAGACGTCGCCCCTGCACAAGTTTTTCTCAGCTCATCAGCCATCTCATCAGCATTGATCAAGAAAGGCTCGAATCCTGTGATAAATGTCGACGCTTTTCGTCCTTGTCTGACCTTGGTTTCAACATGAATCGGCACCAGTTTTCCTTTCCTGGATGGAGAAATGAGCGGTTGCAAACGCTTAACAAACGGTGGAGTTCTTACTTGACGACGGGATCTTTCCCTTCGGCGCGAACCTCGTACCAGCTTTGCATCCGTTCCAATACTTTCTTGTACAGCTCGTCCCGTCTCATAAACTCGTGAGACTGCTGGGGAGGCTCCGGTTCTTTGCCCTTCTTCGACAAAGGCGCTTTAGCCACAACGCATGAGCGAAGGAGATCATCGAGGTTGATGTATGCCCGATCATGTTGGTTTATGATGTCCTTCGACGTGATGTAGTTGTTTAACAACGTCCGAATCTCCGGGATTGAGTAGAGATCTGATGTACTGCAATACACTTGAGTTCAGTTTGACAACCTTTGAATATATCAAGTTCACCTCGCGCCCATGACTTTGAATAGATCAGCGGTGACTAGATGAGGCTTCCATAGTTCGCAGACACCCAGTTCGTGGTGGGCAAGGGCTTCCCTCTCTTGTTCCTCCTCTTCTCGCTGGGTCTTCTTCGCTGCCTTGAGCTCCAAGTCTCTAAGAGTTACGAAAGGTTTATGTTGCTGTACGGAGGGATGACTTCCATTGACACCCGTCACGACGGCTTCATTCTGCTGAGCGTGCTTCTGCGGAGCCTTAGTAGCCAGAAGCGAGGCCTTCTCTGCCACTTTGAGGAACGCGGTGAATGATTTGTGTGTCGAGGCCTTGATGGTGACATCTTCGGGATTTGGCTTACCGTTCGGACATGTAGATGGAGGAAGTACCAGGGCTGGGAAAACGGGACGATATGGAAGAATGTAGGCCGTATGGAAGGTGCTTATCGGTATGGGAAAGGATGAAGTTGGTAACGATTTCAGAGTTGTTTCGATAGCTTGCAAAAGCGACATGTGTAGAAGCAGAGAGACTTCTTCCCGTGTATATGTTGCTTCTTGCAGCGGCGGTTCTGAAGGTGGTGGCCCATCGACAAGTGGTGGTGCAGGCTCTGGCTCTGGCTCGGGGGACTGTTCTTCATCTTCCTCTGGTACATCTGCATTCGACATTCCGATAGGAATAGGTTCTGCAGGTTCTCCTTTAGATCCCATGTCCCATAGATGATCCTTCCAGGTATGAATGACAAGCGCAGCCTTGCCTTTCTCCTTGCCTCCCTCATTTAGTTGATCACTAGACACCGCCATTCGGCCAACAGCTAGAGGGGCAGACATCGTGGGGACACCGTCTCGTCGCTGATATTGGCATACGGCGACCAGCTGTCCTTCGACAAGCGATGAACTGTGATACATCACTACCATTCAAAATGATATAGAAACAGCAGGGAGACGACATGATAACACCACCCCCCGGGATCATCAAATCTGCGCCTCCGACCAATATTGGGATTACTGCGGCTGGTGTGCAGAGGAATAGCAGCAGTCCGGGTTTCTTCCATAGCGTGTATATCGTTGGGATGAGTTCATCGGATCCCTTGCCCAGTGTTATCCATAGAGGATCGCCATCTGACGACAGGTAAGCGACCTAGGGACATGTAAAGACCTGCAGATGCCACCAATAATGAACGTACCCCAGGCAAATCTAGATGAGTACTAAATTTTGCAGTCAAGATGCCCTCAGGAACGAGCAGGTCGCCATCTTCTGGCGAGACTGAAAAGGCTGCGACAACGCGTTGCTTGAGTTTTCGTCTGTCTGAGCTGCGAATTGGCGCAGAATTCTTGAGTCCTCCGAGTGGCTTTTTGAACATGGAAGACAGTGGAAGAAAAGGTAATGCAAACGGTCGAGAGTTGAGATTTGAAATACTAGTCAGAAGACGCAGGCGATCAAACGACCGCTTTGTTTCTCATCTGTATTGTTCATCACGTCGCTGCAAAATTGAAAAGAGTAGATTGTCCTGTCCATGATGATACTACTACATGCAAGCTGGAACGTATACCAGATCAACCTCCTACTGTCCCCCAAAAGTGGTCGTAGCAGGGTGAGTACAGAACAGGTAAAGACCACTGCGACAGATGATATTTCAAGTAATAGAAGGGGCTAGCAAGACACCTGAATCCTAGAAAAACCGATGTTAGACAAATTACTTGAACGGTGATCTGTCCACGAACCGTGGACTTGTTTGGCAGCCATCCACAAGTGTAGATTAATACCTTCCAGATCTCCCTTCGATTGATGTACGTAGACGGTCTGACGGAAATGTAATGCACCGCTCTTGGCATGACCATCGTACGGTAAAACTGAGGAAACCAGTTTCGGAGGGATACAGATTGTGCGCAATGCAAGGAACGTGGAAGACCAATTGCTGCGGTACAACCTGGAAAAAGGATCTGGGTCTGTGATAGAAACACACACGTCTAGCCGAACTTCCTCGTTTTTTTGCGTAGATTTAGATAGGTACCGACAGCAACGAAGGTGAATGGGAAGATCGTACACTTCTAGTTCATCATTTGCCAGTCGTGTACCGCCGATCCATCTGAGCTCGAAGAAAATCAATTCAGCGAGCGGGAAAAGCGCCCTGAAGCCCACGTCGTTAGGTAGATTTGCCAGAATGCTGAAAACCTTGTCGTCTCCAAATTCCTCTTGTAGGAGATCCACGAAACAAGTGATGGTACGGGTTTGTCGGGAGAGATCATCGTAGATAATGGAGTTTCTGCAGCGAGCTACGTCGCATAGGTAGTATAGATATCCAAGGTTGGTGATGTACATATCTCGAGAAGCAATAGACGCAAAAATGTCTTTCCACGTTCGGTTAATCTGTGGGCAAGTCGTCATGAAAGACTGGCGGCACCATGAAAGCATTTCGGAGTGCCATATATCATAGATAATCAGTTCTACAAGCTCTGGAGGAAGCGTGCTCATGGTGGAAGAAATAGAGCGAGACGCCACTGCGTCAATAAAAAGGAGATGGAAGATGTTTCACTCCGCAGAGACATCCAGAGGGGTTAGACGGAAACAATGGATCAACTAACCGGTCAGTAGCATGAGGCTTCACTTGAACTAATGAACTGAACAAGGCTGGATATTTTAACAGTCTAGAATACTTTCAACGCCTATCAGTATGAACAGGGGTTTGTAAGAACAAAAACGCGCCCTAAGTGGCAGCTACATGTGTGGACTTCTGCCTGTTCTGATCATCGTCCTCGCAGGGTCGTTTGGTTCCACCTCCAGTTATGAGCTGTTCCTTCGGACCATCATTTGAGGGCCATCCATCCATATTTAACGCTTTCTGCAAGTAGGCCTCGAAACTATTATGATCGCAGAAAACTAGCGTTGATGGGGCTCGTTGGAATAAGAATGTGAACTCTTTGAGCTCTTCCTCCAGTGTGTATGTTTCTGACTCATAGTAGTCGCGCCATTGGCGGATGGAAGCGATTCCTCCCCCGATGCAACGGTTGATAGGCTCACACTCAAATCGAAAGTCCTTGCCCAAAACTCCCCAACCACACGCGAGACTAAGCTTTGGGGCACCTCTGTACCACGTACCATCACACCTGTGTATGCTGTAGTCGAAGATATAGGTCATAAGGTTCGGGAGAGCGGGGCCAACCTTGCTGTGCTGCAAGTAGCGGAGGCTGTAATACAGCATCACATATATGAAAGATTCGAAATCGTCTTGAGGTTGATGTATCTTCGTCCCGTTTCCAAGAAGTCCAATGGGCATAAACTGCCATGTACCCTTTGCGTTCATGAGGAAGGACAAAAGTTCCAGTAAGATGAGCACTAATCATGGGTTTGCCTTGCGACTCTGCTTTGTCTAAGTCGTCTGTGTGTATAGCTAGATCCCAGTCGTTCAGCAAACCGCGACCTCCACCATCATGGTTATCGTTTGGCGCCTTGTCATCGTACACGATCAAGATGTTCCCGCCGCTAACATCACGATGAAGAATTTTGCATAATGTGAAGGCATCTTCGTGAGCTAGGTAGGAAATGAGATTAGGAAAAGATCAAAGATCAATATTTTCACTCACCTAAAAATGCCTCGTATACGATTCTGGTAAGTTGCTTTGAGGACTTGAGATAATCCAGAGGTTGTCCGATTTCTTCTGTCAGGATCCGTTGATGTTCACGAATACAGAAGACCGACGGGCATGCTCCGAGGTTCCAGTCTTCGTTGATATACTTGTTGGAGGTAGTTATCTGGCCGGGAACGACGCCACCACAGATGAAAGTTGGGACGTTCCAGACACCAGCATTATTGAGCGTTCTCAGCGTCTCAAATTCTTTAGGCAGATTGGCGTCTCGCCAAGTATCCTTAAGGAACCCAAGACTGAGTATTCACATCATATACAGGAAGCCCCAAAGTAGCTCGCCCTGAGATGGTTGTTGGCATAGCGATAGCGGGACCAGCAATAACCTCCCTTTCGCCGTCACCGTCAGGTACACGAATCTTCACAAACGCACGTTGATACTTCCCATCCATCCAGGGCTTCAAGAACGGCTTTGCCAGAGACGCTTCCTCTTCCGTAGCAAGTGTTACTGTCTTGTCGATGCCTCGGTCGCTATCCGTCAGAGTAGAAAACCAATAGAGAAACTCGATTAGGTATTTGCCGTCTGTCGATAGTATAAGTTCTCTCCCATTTGAAGAAGCGGACGCCGTCCGGTCCAAGACTAAGTGAGAACAGGTGTTGGCGATATTGCGCATTCAGTATACGAGCAGCAGAATCTGCAAGTCGATCCCGGTAGGCAATCGAATGTTCTGTCGGCACCACCCATTCATCAGAGCTGTCATCATCCTTGAATCCGGAAAGAGAGGGAGCATTTCTGAATTCCAGCCAGAGATCTGCTCTATCCCGTTGAGTGGGACTAGTTGGTGTGTCGACGTCGGAGTTGTAGACAAAAGCGTCGGTGACATTGCCCAAGGTAGTATCAATGTTGGTAGTGATGGTGTCCCTGTACTCCTTTCCCAGAGCCAGTTTCAAGCTGGACGTGAGCTCCGAAGTTTTGGCTTTGATTATGCTGACCTGGAAAGCGTCATCAAAACTTAGTCACAGACAAACCACAATCAGTAAACTCGCAGCCGCTTTCGCGTACTCTCTATCACTGGAGTAATCTTCGGGTGATTTAATCGACACGAAGCTGTCGTGAAGGTGATTAGGAGAACGCAGCGTGAATGGATCCTCCGGCGATCCCAGAAGGTCGCGAAGAAATAGCTCGACAGGCATAGGTCCAATCCAATGGTCTTCCATTTCTTTCTGTTCTTTTTGTTGAAGTGTTTCGTTGGGATCTGGTGGCAAATGAAGAAGTTATTCCTCTGGTGCTTGATAGGGAAACCTGAACAAATATCAGCCGCAACATCCACCACCAGGCAAGACACATGTACCGGTTCTTGACTGCTGTCCGACATAAAGGGTGTTCTACTATGGACTCAATAGATGTAAGTGTTTATACGGCGACAGCACAAGAAAATGTGGGTTCTTTGTACGAACGAAGTAGTAGTACAAACAGTTGACAACTGCGAGTCGGTTAGGCGGGTCACGTGTCATCATAAGGGCAGGCCATCTGGCGTTATATACCCAGGCCTATACTCGGACTCGTAACTCTGTACTATATTGCCATGCTCCATTCGAGTTCAAAAAATCTCGCTTGCCCGTCGCCCACAAATTGCCATGGCGACGGGATCCAAGAAATCTAGTATTAACTTCTCTGAAGATGATCGATGAAGGGTTAGTCGAATCCTAAAAATTACAATATGCATAGGCGACCGTTGAGAAAGCCTCTTTATTAGATACCCAATTTATATTCGTAAACCTTCAGTACGGAGGACTGGTCTCTGCTAACGACAAATTCGGTGTGCGTGAAGGCTAATGGTACGTTACTGTGTATGTGATTTTTCTGACTCGAAGATCCAGCCGATGCACGCTTCAATGTCAACAGGAGGCTTACTGGAATGTTAGTAACGATGGCAGTCATAAATTCAACGAATTTGAAACCGAAATTCATTTCTAGACTGTATGCACATACCGGAGCATGATGCTATGGAGATGCCGGTGATGCCGTTCATTTGTAGCCAAACATGGCACAACAAGTCCTTTTCAAATTCCTTATTCTCTTTCAACGTTATTGTTCGCATCGGCGACAAGAAGGAGAACAATGACCATCAGAACCAAGACAACAAGGCCCGACTCCGGGCCCTGCGCTTTTCTGGGATCCGTCGCGTCGTCGTTTCTTCTATTCCTGCATCCACCACCACTTTCCTTTGGCTGAAGCCATGTTGGCTCTTCCCATTTTTTTGTTTATTTTTTCCGTCGCGTCTGTGGGTAAGTAGGTTGTACGTCATGGCCGCTCGATATCTGAAAATTTTTTCCAGTCGCGGCATCCAACTCTTCTGTAGTTTGTATTGCGGGGCAATGTTTGCAGGGCACTTCCAACACTACCCGTGCGTCACAACCATTTTACTATTTTTTCTGCCACTAACTCTCGCCTAGTTGGTGTCACACTATCTGCTGACGGAGAATCGACAAGTCTCCTACTCCTTCCTGGCCAATATTCGGCGACGACGAACCCACAGCTTTTACACAATCTGCTCACGTCTAAATCCGCATCTCTTTCTCCTTCACCGGGCTTTGAGAACTCCTCTAAATCCCTTAATCTTCCTTTGAACGTGGCGCTCTCGTCTGGAATGGCCATTTACTCTGAATCCCTTTATTCCGGCTCCGCCGGGTTCACCGCTCTCCCGTCAACTCCTCCATCCAACTCAACGACGTCTTTGTCCGCAGCGTCACTCTCACTATCGTCCAGTGTGTGGGCAGCCATTAATGTCGGGGACCACCGTGTAGTATTCTGGGATTCCGTGCCAGACTTTGGGCAATTGCCGCTTTCTGGCTCCCTTGCCCTCGCCGACCTTCAGTCATCTGCATGTTCTCCAAGTTGTTCGAGTTCTGGAGTGTGTTCTGCTGCGGGCAACTGTACTTGTCCAACGGGGTTTACGGGGGAGTCATGTGAATCTTGCGCATCAGGCTTTTTTGGTCCCAGTTGCCAGGCTTGTCCGTCTAATTGTACGAAATGTGATGAGGGGATTTCGGGGACCGGGAGGTGTTTAGTCACGCAAGTTGCTAATGCTCCGTCGACATGCAACTGTATCAACGGTGAATGCGGTTCTAATGGTGTATGCACCTGTACCGAAGGCTTCACGACGGCCAGTAATGGGACTGCGTGTGCAAAATGTGCATCTGGATTCTTCCTTACATCCACAGGCGATTGCAAACGTGCGTATTAATCGTCTTTTGTTGTTCATTCACGTCCTGACTCCGAGCCTAGTCTGCGAGTTGGGTTGTTCGTCGTGTGCGGATTCAACAGGTGTCTGTCTTACGTGCAAAACTGGCTTTACCCAAGATGCGAATGATAAAACCAAGTGCGACGCGCCTCAATCAACGACATCGTCGGGCACTGTGTGCCCCGACGGCAGCTTCAGCAGCGGGACGAATTGTACCGCATGTTCGTCTGCTTGTCAGACGTGTACTGGTGCTACGTCGAACGATTGTACGCTTTGTGCCTCTGGTTCCTACACGTTCAATGGTAGTTGTGTTTCTGCCTCCTCCACCGGCGTTTGCGAAGGCACGGGTCTTATTGCGGATAACAACAAGCATGTTTGTGATGGTCAGTTTATCTGTTACAAATTCGGTCTCTAATGCTGATGAAACCAATAGCCTGTGGCGCCAAATGTACTTCATGTGAAATCCAGAACTTTAGCATTGCTTCTACAGTTGATGAGCTGAAATGCACCGGTTGCATTCCTGGCTCGTTTCTTTCTAACGGGCAGTGTATCGACAGCTGTCCTACTGGCACCTTTGTGTCTCCTAAGGACAATGTTACCTGTACTAGTGAGCCAATCATTTCTTTACTCCACAGTTCAATTTGTTAACGTTTTGACAGGTTGCGATTCATCCTGTTCTACCTGTTCGGGATCGTCGACTTTTTGCCTGACTTGCCCTAATAACCAACTCGCCTCCGACGGCAGCTGCGTTAGCTCGTGTCCGTCTGGCACCTTTTCATCCTCTGGCACCTGCCTAACCTGCCATCCCGACTGCGCCACTTGTTCGGGATCATCGTTCAACCAATGTTCCTCCTGTCCTTCCAACCGTCCCGTTCTCAATAACGGGCGATGTCTCCCTACATGCAGCAAGTCCCAGTATTTCGACAGCACTTCTTCGTCATGCATATCATGTCATTCATCCTGCTCCACATGCTCTGGCTCCAATGAAAACGAATGCTTGTCATGTTCTAGCTCCGGTCAATACCTGAAGATCCGGTACCTGCGTGAATGCAAACTGTACCAGCTCGACAAGGTATCGTTTCTGGGACTAGGGTCTGCCTGTCAGACCTTGTGCTCGAGCTCATCGACTAGTGAGGTTCTGGCAGTCCGGTGCCTTCCATCACGGGGGTTTCAGATCCTACAGTCGTGAGAACCACCACGAACAAGCTGACATGGTGGCAGATCCTGCTCATGGCATTGGGATGTGCATTCATATCCTAGTCATAGTCTGTTGGTGGCGCCAGCGGGCCCGTAAGCGGCGAGCCAAACAGACTGCTTTATTCGCATCTGCGAAAAAACTGGATCGTAGCTCGAACTGGCGGTGGCGACTAGTCAAGAAGGTGTTTGGCCATTGGCCGAATCATCGAGCCCAGCGCTCTGACCCAGATAGCGACGTGATCAAGCTTGTTCAGTTGCGTGACGCTGAAGAGGCACGACATCATGACGAGATTAACAAGCTAATCGGATCCTACGCAGATCCTATGTACGACCATTCTCGGAAGACGCCTTCATCAACCGTGCGCAGTCGTAATCCGTCGAGGGCCGGGCATCGTACGCCAGATAACCCCAGTCGGCTCTCTGGATCTTCAATATACTCACAAGTCACTGGTATGCCGAGACGAACACCAGAAGTCCGGCAGCCTGTGAAGAAGGACCATATGGAGAGATTTTCAGCGAGCACGTTTAGTAACTCGCTGAACTCTCGTGATCGTGATTTGCTACCCCCGCCTGCGCGATCCGACGCACAGGCGTATGCTCATGCCGTTCGTGTAGATTCCCCGAATGATAGGCTGAAGCCGAATTATACTGGGGGTTCACGAAATCCTTTCTGGAGATGAGCGACACATCCAGCATTAGACTATCCTTATACTTGTGCTTCTCTTTCATCTGGGACAGTAAATTATCTACTCTACTCTTGTATGTTTATCCGCACACGAACTCGTCTCATTCATTTGGTTATGACGTTTGATACTTATACCATCTTATTATCTGTAGAATCTCTGTAGCAAGTAGTACTAGGTGTAGATGTGATACGGTGCTGAAATATCAAAACCCAGGCTTGGTCAATGTGTAGACCGTAAGATGTTCGGTGCAAGGGGAGAAATTTGGCTCCGACATGCACCTTGTAAATTACTACCAATCATATTGGTATTTGAGGGTATGCCAGTCAATCTGACATGCCTACAAGTAAAGGTGTAACAGTGATACTTGGATTATGCCAGTTACCTTGCCTATCATCCACTTGAGTCTCACAATCTTTCCAATCCTCCAAATTACTAGGTACCCAATCATCAAATTGTGAACATGTGAACAAGCGACAGTCTGCTGAAAGTTACAATCTACAAGACAAAGTTGCACTCCAAAAATGTTTGCTGCAACGCGAAAGACCACCAAATGGAAGTCCTCGTTCGTAAACAGCAAAGAAAAAGGAGGCCCACCCAGCCAGAGTGGCCAAATGGGACAGGAAAATATTTAGACGGTGCATAAGCCTGACAGCCTATACAAAGCCGCAGACACCCTCTGGGGACAGGGTCGCCGTGCTATGAAGGATCTCCACAGCCCACAAACCCGGTTACGTGAAAGGGCTTGTGCCATCAAGGTAAGTATGAGGTGTTCGGATGTCGGATCCTTCCTTTTATACCGCGGTGGCTGCGCACGGACCAGCGGGCTCCTCGGGGTTTGCTGTTGTCTAATTTTATCAGCCACCAAAGTCAGGACCGGGCATCGCGGGGATTTACGCCCTTATAATTATCCTTTCGTGCTAATCCTTTTTTTAGAGCATGCAATACCCATGCACCTGGAATGTGATCACTTCGTGAATTTGGCGCATTGTGCTTTTCACGCGATAGCCTCAGGCTTATCATCGCACTCCCATGAGTGAAGATATTGAAACCAGCGGCGGGTGTTACTGCGGACAGCTGCGCTACACAGTCAGAGGTCTACCTCTTCTAAGCGCCTTTTGTCACTGCACACTTTGCCAGAGGTGTAACGGTACGCTGTGAGACCACGAGCCACGAACAATAGCTAATTAACTTCCAACACAGCTGCACCGTTCATTCACACCATCCATTTCTCCAGCGCAGCCTTCTCCTGGACGCGATTCGAAGAGAGCAAAG
>NW_026848663.1:0-26659 GCF_030435595.1 Desarmillaria tabescens | reverse complement strand
ATCACTTTGGATCCGACGGTAGCTGTGATATTCAATAGCATCAGTGCTTTGAGAAGAATTTCCGCACGATAGAAACACCGAGTCAGTTTCGAGTCTAGTTCCGACTCGTACAATCGCAAGCGACAAGCGTTAAAATTCTTCACATCAGCGCCAAACGTAAGTAGTGAATGGTTGACAGCGCAGAAATGTCTTGGACAAACCTGTACGTGTTGGTATTTATTCGAAAGGGCAACAGTACAAACAGGCATTGCGCCACGCTTGGACGGGCTCCCGTCCGGATACATATAAGAACTGGTTCCTAGATCACTTGGGAAAGGAAGCACAGACAGTAGATAAACCTTACCATCAGATCTTTCTCAGAATGAGCAAAACACGCAGTCTTGTATGCTCAACTCGCTAAGAAAACGTGCCGTACTTATCTCGGAAAGGCAACAAGCTTCCTCGGATCTATCAAAAACTAACTGCCTTGGAGTTAATTTACAGACAACACGTGTTATTGGAGCGTACATCTCTATCGTCCCTGGTTTCTAGGTAAAAGGAGAACTTTTGCTCTTGAAATTATGGATGAAGCTCGGTAGTTGGATGAGGTAGGGACTAATGCTTTTCTGGAAAAGTTCCTCCAAAGAGACAAGGTTTGGTGTTGACTTTTTCGTACGTAAACAAGCACAAACTACGCGATCATGCGTCTCCGAACCCGCCTCCAAAGGATCTCATGGCGCTACTCGTCGTCATATATCAACAAGGCTATGTCTTGTGGGATTCTGAGTCCACTGCCTAGTCATGCAGTAAGGTCCGACCTCAGTACACGCCCCTAACATGCGCCCTCCGCTCGAAGCATATAATGACCGTAATACTCCTGCTAGACAGGTCAAGCGAAGCTTCACCCGACTTTCCTTCACCCTGTCTTGGATGAAACGCCGAAATGCAGGAAAGGATGGAATTTCTCGCAAGAGTGCTAAACCTAGCGGTAAGGCAGATCATCATGATTTTCTCAAGTGTGGCGCAACATTAATTTTATTGTGTAGAACCCACAGTCAAACCTAAGGCTTCGAAGGCTCCCAAGGCTCAGACAGAGTGCATGGTTCGTTTCATGAATGTTCATGATGTTTTCGGCATCTAAGCTTTCGCGCAGACCGTTTGGCGACACGCGGGCAGGCATTCGGCTTCGAGGGTCCAAGGGCAGCCTAACGTTCAGTACCATACCTTCGACTGGGATTCTCACGCAGGAACAAATTCGGTGTCCCTGGCACCTGCGATTGCTCCGTCGAGCACCTCCCAGGATTCAGGTTAGTTGCGCTCCCACTTGATGAAAATCTTTGTCCAATCAATCTAGGCGCGTTTGATTCAGGGACGGACAGTATTCACTCGAACCACTTCGCACTGGGACCGGGATATGGGCAGCGAGGTCGCCCTTTCAATCGTATGTCAAGTGCAAGGTCTGTTTGTTAAGTACTTCGGTTCAGAAGCAGCGTCTGATACTTTCGTACAAGGTCCTCTCGTGGTGTATCTCGGAGCTCACGTCCTGAAATATGCTCGACTATGACGTCTGATGGAATGGATGGCTCAGACACGAATCATCTCCATTGCCATGTGTAACCCCGCCCTTGCAAAGACTCCGCCGGATCACAATGCACAGAAGTGCACCGTCATCTCCTTTCTATGACGGACAGAACCCCGCTTTCGGACTGAACAATTTCTCCAACCACCGGGTTCCACATGCAAGGCCGTCCCTGCAACGACAACGTCGCATCACATTGCATGGAGACTCTACTTCACCCTTCTCCTCTAACGACCTCAGCTGGCCTCAACTGTCTCATTTCCTGCCTAATGATGCGGTTATTCCAGCATGCCAGCCCCTCCTTCGCTTTTTGCTGAATCATTTCCCCCCTCAATACCTTCGGGTTCGGCTTTCAGTTCAGGTTCGGAATACAGCGCGCCTGATGCTAGCCTTCTGTCACCGCCATCTATGATGCAGATGCCGTTTCCGTCCATCCCTCAAACATCTACCGTTGACGTTTATGACCCCACATCCTCTTCCATGCGCTCTTACTCTTCACATGACCCTTCACTTACTATGGAGATGGGTCAGTACTGTGGATCACTGGCATCCACACCTCCGAATCAGTCCATTTCCAGTCCGGACAATCCTTGGGGCATCCCAGCTGGGTCTTTCAGCGTTATGAGTAGTCCCAACAACCCCTCCCTCATAAATCCTTCAGACATTGCTACCAGACAGCCGACACAGGGTACAAGAAATATCACAGAATATGATCAGTTGTTTCTCCACGACCCTCGTAATACGTATTCTGCAGGAGTTAATCAAGTAAATTACGACATCCCACCTTACGCCGGGTCTCCCTTCAGTAGCAGCTCTTACACTTCAGAAAATTACACGCCGTATCAAATGCTACTGGACTATAACCCAATCCCCCAGACTGCGCCATCTCTCCGCTACTCTCCGGGACCCCAAAATGCTCTACAACTAGAGTTTAGTACAGCAACTACGGACTTGCCGACCGCCGACGTGTCGGAGACTGGCCCCCTCGACCCCGAATTGTTGTTGATGGACTTTTATGTGCCCCAAAATACTAACGAGCAATAATGTTTTCCTTAAGATCTCTCTTGAATCTAAAACAATGACTACTGTAGCCTATAGTATTCTTATTTCTTATATACCAAATTCCTCGTTATCAAGTATTACCATTAGCTCTTTACTAGTTTTACTCTTCAATACTACAGTAGCGAAATTTTGTGCATCATCAAAGGTAGAGATGGCGGAACCTCTTCGCTGTTACCATATCGAGACTTTATCGGGTGGACGCTCCCGGTGGTACAAACACCGCCAAACTTCAACGTCCTCTTCCGCCCATCATGCCCGTTCCGTGGGAAGCATTACTTCCGTTCGGTATGGACACAACTTCCAGATATCTTCCGAGCCCACTCACACATCTCATACAGCACTCGCTACCGTTATGATCAGCGCGGCTGGTACACTGTTTTCAGCATCCCAGCGTTTCCAGAACCTCGGCAAAGTTAGTGGATATTCTGCTTCTTAAACAACGATGTTCAAACTTTTGCCCAATGCGTTTCAGCCCCCACGATACGGTATTGATAGCTGGGACGAGATGATGATGAAGCGGGACAAAGTCTTGACCGGCCACGTCCGGGGTCAATCGGTGAGTATTCCGTTTGGCTGGAGGCTACACAATTGTCATTAATTGGTATCATGACATACAGGATAATCCTATATCTCCCTCAATAGACGAACTCCGACGAAATCTTCATGCTTGACCGTGTCACTTACTCTCGTGACTGAGCAGAGAACTTCACCGGTAGATGTCTCTAGCCCATGCCGATGACCTGTTACCTCCAAAGTATCTGGTTCTCTAGACAGTCCAATCAACAGTTACATTGTCTACGGCTATACAGCATCTGACCAGATTTGTCTGTTGAGTCACTGCGAGAAATTCCACCTGCTTCAAACTTTGAGGCACTTATAAACACCGAAGTTTCATCAAGTTGACTCTAAGGCCGGCACGCGTATCTCTAGATCAGTTCCACATCATGTCATGCAACCACCACTGGGCTTCTTCTTTGGGGCCTATACCAGGTGATGCCAGGGTTTCTGGACGGATAGATCCGTATTTCTGTCCTTTCAACGAGGCTCCCATGCTTTCTATCTCCTCTATCAATCCATCGCTAAGAGACGCCGCAGCGTTTGATACGCGAATAGAACTTTCCAGGATAATGCCGTGTTTCGACTGGATTTCTGCTGCCTGGGTCGATGGTGAGAGACCTTACTTTCGGTGGGGTGAAGGTGACATACCACGTTGCCCCATTCAAACATTACGCTCTTCGTATATGTGAACTCGGGCGTCTGTCCGTACGCCCATTCCCAACTCTGGGACGAGAACATCTATCAAACCTTACAATCTACACTTGGTTAAGAAACCTACCGATAACTCGGTAACGCCTTGTGAACATCATCTAGATCTACCAAGTCGGTAGTTTCGCTTATGTGTTGCACCTATGATAGTATCAAGAAATGGTCATTTGGTGGGAGAAAGAAATCCTTACCTCCTCGTTAACGTCGTACGCGCGGCGGAACTCACTAATCGCGGCCTCACAGAACTGCTCGTGGCTTATATTAGTATCGTGTTGCCTGAGATTGCACACTGGTGACGGCACAGAGGCCACGCCTTTCGTAAGCATGGAGTCCTAAAAATCTGAGATTAGTTATGAACTCTGAGGCCATGGGAGCGCCGTCGCGAGAAAGATGAGTAATAGAAAGACCTCTGAAGTTACATGTCGGACATGCCCTCTGTACAAGGCACTCCGCCGTTACTCATGACGGCCGTTTACGCCCTATACCTAGCGCTACGAATAAGCACATCCCACTGAGGGGCAAGTGATATACTCAAAAAAGAGTCAAAGATGACACAAGGCGGCCACCGGACAGAGGTGCGAATAGAGCTGGATCTGGGCCTCTTACAGAAATCGTACCCACTTTTTTTGACCGTAGAAGCTCACCCAGCGTCTCAAGTTGAGTCGATATGAGCATAGTTCCATGGTGATAAGCGCGGTTTTTCACGATCTTGTAGGCTGAGCCCGAGATGTGCTTCAAACCGAGAATGAAATAAGCGACCTGCTGATGATCATGAGACAGCTGTATACATATCTTTTTGCCTTCGATACAGATGTCGTTCCTATCATTAACGTGAGCATCTACCCCCAGTGACCGTACAGCCCGTAAGATGATCTGTGCAGTTACGCTTCGGTCAAAGGAGTTTCGGTGTAGATGGATGGAGTAATTGGTGTTCCCAGGTCCTGATATCGCTTCTTGAGAAAACGATACGTCTGTAACAGCAATAACACGTACATGATAGACTGTACCACCTCCGCTTCTTCTACGCACAAATGGGACCGAAGGCCTATCCCGTAGAGCAGTCAAGTTGATTTCCTTCCAAGGATTTTGATTTCGCCCAATAACAACGCATGGCCTTTCGCGGTATAGAAAAAGGAGAGGGTTTGTGGAGCCTTGTGTCTAAAAAGCCTTCAGCCCAATCTTCGTCATATTTTGTTGCCAAAACCGAAGTGCAGGACAGACCAGTCTTCGACGGAAAGATTGAAGTATGGATCTGTCGACTGAGAGACGTATATCGAGTGCCGTGGTATAGAAAACGTGGAAGACAAACGCCTAGAGAGGACAACCGAGCGTTTCGTGACACGTCGGACGATGCTTGAGGACAACATCACGATACCAAGCGCGAATGTGGGGCCGTGTTGACAGTCGGCTTGCGGACCGTGACAGCGATGCCACGGGCCGGAATTGTCCGAGCTGGCTTCAATCACACAGCAGTCTACCAGTTCCATATATACGCGAGATTTATCTCAGACTATTGTTGTTCATAGATGACGCCCGGGGAAACTATTACTATCTCAAACTCTGCCATGATCTATCATCTTTCATTGTCCCGCTCAAGTTGACTCTAGCTTCACATGGGAACATTGCATTAAGCACCAATTCCGAGTCTTTAATTGTCGCTGAAAATGGTGCCGCTGTTACTTCTACATGATCAGATCGCGACAGGTTATACTTCTGATTCTCGCCTTTGGGGTCCTACACAAGGTATGGGGAAGTTGGTTACCCAGCTGCGGATGCGGAGGTGGGGTCACACCGATGCTCCTGCCAGTGACCTTGGAGCGCACTTAAGATCTCTCGTAAATTTCCAAAAAAGAAGGGTGAAGGAACCACAATAAGGTATGCCTTGTCTATAGATAGTACTAGTACTGCAGTATACCTGAGAAACTTGAAGAGACCCGGGTTCTGGATCTTTTAGTACCTTTCAACCGTCAGAGCGTACGACAAAGATGCATCGTCAGCGGCTAGAGTTTTGGTCGTCGCAAAGTCGGCATTGACAGGGTCCAAGTCGCCTCATCAGTATCGAGTCTTCATGGCAACCTGAAAGAACGCCAGGATATGTAACATAGTCTGAATTGACCCCGTCTATAGATCTCGTATGGGTTACGTTCAATAGGATCTACCTATTCCAGCACCGTACGTATGATGAGCGTTGCGGCAAGGGGTGTTCATAAGGCTCATAACCGAGTGATTCACACTGAATCTAGCCCGCGGAAGCAAGACCCAAGAGGAGCCATCGGGAATAGGGTCACATCGTAGCTTAGCTTATAACGAGAATTAAGAGGCACCCTTCCCCACGTGAGGGTGCGCCTCGGAAACGAGTTCCAGCGTGCGAGAGATCATACATGAACATAGATCGAATCCTAGCAGCCTAGCTTTTGATGATCAGAGACAGGCATGATTCTGGGCGAAGCTAAGAGAACGTTGCTCCTATACAAAATTCCGTGCGAGTGGTTTGAAAGTCAACAACTGCAAGGAAACTTTCTAAAAGAGGTTCAGCGAAAACCGCTCACACCACGCACTGTACGGAAGCACTTGCATCACCTGTTCAAGAATTCCAGTTGTAATATCAGGAAAAATGGACTGAGGTGCCCACGGATGTTGACTGAACACCGAGGTACTCTAGGCGCAGAAAACGCGTCGCCGTATCGAAAGAGACGAGCAACAAAAGGAAGAAGGAACCACCCGACGCAGCATTCACCATCTTTTGATGGCTCCTTAAATGAATGCTTAATTGTTTCTCCCCACTTGATATGGTTGATCGCATCATATTCTGGGTTTTGAACAGAGTCTTGGCTGCGTGAGTTTGAGACGAAAGAGAAGGGAACTTCGGTGGAATCACGTACGGAAGCCCGAGGTCGACATCTCAAAACAATGGTTTGAGACTCACAATATCCGTTCAGTTTCTGATTGACGTGGTGTGAGTTGAAAAGTAGAAATGTGTCTGTCGCTATGGCGGTCCAAAGCCGTTTCCGCATTCAACCAGTTGGGATACGTCTGCTCAGAGCCGACGCTCGTTATATGTGGTTTACGGTCGAAGCTGTCATGTCAAGGAGGAACGAGACCAGCATTGATAAAATTAAACCGCTAGCAGTCGTCGGACCATGGTAGGCCATGTCGAATGTTAACCTTTGGATAGTTGCGGAATGCGACACGTAACCGTGTTGTGGTTACGCGCTAATATTGCTTTTTTTCCCACTGAATATCTGTTGATACAAATATCAGCAACAAGAATAATGATTTGTCACACGCGAAGCGGTCCATTCCAGCGCACACATATGGTTGGGCATGTACGGTAATGAAAACAATGTAATTCCTTTCAAACGTACACGTGAATGTTGCCGTATGAAGACAGTCAAACGGATCAAGGATGGAGAACAAAGCTCTCTGGCATTCACCCTGTCAGAGCGGTTCCTGCACGGCTGGCTTAATCGTAGACATCTTATTTGGATCTGCAGCCAAGACGCCGTGAGTAGGACAGGGTAAGAACTCTGCATACGGTTCCAGAAGGGTGATGCGCTTCCAACCCTTGAAGACTAAAAGGGTAATCTGTTTTTCCATCTCCTATTGTCGCGAACCAGTGTCTGAAAAATGTCCTATCCGTGTCAGCATGTGATGGCCGTCAAGGGGGGAAACGTTTCGCTGATATGATGGCGGTCTTTCGAGGTGAGAAATTTGACCGTCATGGGGAACCGTCTGGTGAGGGTATCACGTATAGCCTGCATGGAATCGAGGCGAAGACGCTGGTCATTCGGAACTCTGCAGCATCAGTAACCTGAGGCCTGAGATTCGGAATCGAGGTCACTGGATGACACTTTTCGGAACTACATGTATTCAATCGAGACCTCAAAACCCGACTAGGCTGCCACATTACCTGCATAAAGCATCCACGAGACCATATTTCCGCGGATTGTCTCAATAGTTTTCGTCAAACAGGAAAATCTGAGCCCTAAGGCCTAAGGTGGCGTACAGTCAAGAAAGCAACTCGCGTCCGAGGGCAGAACGTCCAAGGATCAGTACTACTCCTAGTCAGATGTCGCATTATGCTGAAAGACCGCGAATAACCAGTTTAGGACACACCGAGTAATATTCAGAGCGGGGGCAAAGAAAAACGTGTGTTTTGGCCAGACTTTACGGTCGATATTACTATCTGTGTGATATTTCCTTGGTTTCTCCAATGTCCAGTGCCAGATAAATATACCAAGATGCGATGATCCACCGAGCCAGCCAGTGGGTATCCTGAGGACGCATGTGCGCATTGGGATTCGTCGTGAGACCGCCTATGGGAGGGGGCGTTGAACATCAACGTTACGTCGACGCACACGTTTCTGTCGCAGCAAATGGCATGGACCGATTAGGAAGGTTACAAATCACGCACGCGAGATAGAAGTCTCACCTAACCTTCACCAGTGATGCGCCTGACTATAAAACGTCCAGGACCTTGGGGGGGCACCATTTTTTCACCCCGCTTCTTTGACTCACTACCCCGTCTCCGTCGTCCGGCCATGAACCAGTCAAGAGCCCTTCCAGGTAGGCATTCTGCATAGAATGTACTGGACGCCAAGTAACTTTGTGAGCGTATCCGTAGAGTGCTGGGGACACCGAGGCGTGAGTAGAACGTGCGATAAGTGAAGGGCGACCCAATACTGAAGCGACGTTCAAGGCCTCAGCAGCATTTCCTGAGAACACACTCGCAAGCTTTGAAGCTGCCATTAGGGATGGGGCTGAAGGCATCGAGAGCGGTATTTCATGCCGTTGGGTTTCCGCGCTTTACGCCCCGTAACCATCGTCAGCAGACGTCCACGTATCGTTGGATAACGTTGTTATAATGTTCCACGATCCGGGTAAGGCATACAATAATCCCCTTTAGAGTCAGTCATAGCTGACGTACGTCCAACAGACCTCCAACGAACGACTGACTCGATAGGTAAGCTGCCGCTGTCCGTGCCGCCGGATGTGAGCTCATTGCGCCGCAGGTAAGATCAAGGAGCGTAGATGGTATGGCCAAGATGGAATGAACACGTCCGGACAAGAAGGCACCTGTCCAAGCTATTCCCACCTTCGCTCGAGACCGTGGCATTACTCATGAAGGTCGGTGTGAATTCAGTTGTCGTATCTCTGGAGGCTAATCGAGTACCTCTCCCCCACCCATAGTCTGAAAACCTGCATGTCAAGTTCAACGTCGATGTGAAGCCCAGAACGACCCCCGAGCGATTTTGTTTCAAGCTGATGAACGAGATCATCTCGTCTCAGCCTGACTGGGAGGTCAACCTCGCTCCAAGAATTCTCCTGGGACTTTGGCATCCGCGATTCTTGGCACATGCCAAAGCTCTCCTGCCATACTGCAGGCGATCGCATATCGGAGAAAGCTTGTACCTGTCGCGCAAGTACTTCTGGGACGACTGCGAAGTCTTTTCGGTCAGGTTTAGCGTGCTCACGTCGGCCGATGGTCGAAGGTGGGTCCTTTTCGCCTTCTTGTCGACGGTGGCTGATACGTCGACAGGTTCAGAGATGAGTGCAAGAGACGGCAAACAAGAAGATCATGGTATGGACCGTTAACAACCCGGAGCACATGATGGAGGTAGGTTATATATAATTCCCTTCCAGCCGCTCTATCTTAGCGCTAACTATACCACAGGCAGTTAGATGGGGTGTAGCTTCGATCCTCACCGATGTGACGAAGACGTGGCTTGATCTTCGTACTGGTTTGCAATGTAAATTGGGCTAAGCTCGAGAGATAACAATCGCTCACCTATATTTCTTCAGCGGACTATGACAAGATCGGAGCTCAGTATGGGCGTGGTTTCTTGTGGACCACCCCGTATTACTACACGCCCTTCTTGAAGTTCCTGGGATTCGCATCGCAGAAGAGGCTGGAGGTAGTAGCGGGACCGTTTGATCAGTTTGCGATGCCCGCTGCTATCAAGGGGGCGGCGTGAGGAGAATATACCAGATAAGCTTATACCGTAAACGTAGACGTTAGACATAAACGAGGGTGAGGCATATCCCTTGTGGTGGTAGGGTGGTAGTGGTCATCAGCTCTTCATTTTGTGGACTATTTCATATTACATCTACAAATGACTCGTATGCTTTCCCCTATTTCACCGCTTTTTTCCGTCCGCAGATAAATCAGTATGATTCATATTGAGTTATTGAACAGTAATCGCAAGCAAAAACGCCACAATACAGTACAGCAAGTGCCCATGCGCTATCAATAGGCTGTAAGTGGCTGTAATGTTAAATGGACAGCTTCCTCTACATTTGAGAGGACCCCAAGGACAGCCTGCGGTTGCGCACTTACTTTTAACACAGAACTGCTAAAAATAATTGGGCCCGTCTGTGACTCAAAAGGATGTAGAGAGCAAGAGACACAAAGTGAGTTCTTTTAGTGGTTGCAATGATGGCAAGAGAAGCGGGAACACAGACCTAATACATAAGAGGGCATCGTAATTATAGCAGAGCATTAATAATCCTACTCGCTGCCAGGCTAAGCGCGGTGATCACCAAATATATGATACTCTGTTCGCCCGTCAGAAACAAGGTGCTCCCTAGGACTATGGTTCCATATAAATAGATCCCCTTTGAGAACAGAAGGTCCTGGTCAGGAAAAAAATGAAATGAGAACACAAGAGCATGGCTTACCACTGCAAGGGCCTCCAGAGCAGCTTCATACCACGGCCATAGTCCGTCCCAGCGCACGGTGAATGTGACTTTAACTGAGGGCGAATGCGGGGCGGTTGATGCTGAACTATTGGCGTCTGGTCGAGCACGGTGTTGGACGCTGGTCCTCCCTTTGTTCATATCCAACATCTCCTCTGTTCCCACTGGCAGCAAATTCAGCGACAAAAGGTTATCCGCAGTAGTTTTCGTCGCGACGCTGCTCAGGCCAAAATTTGTAAGGCAGAAACAAAGCTTCCCTCCAAGAAATCTTTTCCTCTTGGAACGTCAATCGAAACATCTTTTGCGACGACAATCCAGCCTAGCATGACGATCACTAGCCAGCCCACACACGCCATTGGCCAGCAAAGGAGTAACCACGAATACTCGCATCGGAACGTCACCATCGTTATTGAGTCCACAAGCCAGGTCCACCATAGCGTAATACCTGCGAGTGTCAGGATCGCTAGGTCTGCAAAAATACGACCTAGGACACCTCGTAGAGAGGTATATTGTCGAACGCGTATATTCCATGTGATTGTATGTGATGAAGAGACGCGCTGGATTGGCTTGGGAGAGAGCTGTCGGAACAAACCTGAGGGAAGGCCAATCCCAAAAACGCACATGGCAACTGCGCGGAGTGGCGAGGAGATGAATGTTTCGACGAGTTCAATTGGACCAGCGCCTAAGTATGCATTTTCGTCACACAGTTTATTCGAATGAAAGGGTAATCTTTCGACTTACCGACTAAAGCGAGGACTGTCGGTAAGACGGCTGAAATGCTCGCTCCGGACGAGAGGCCTGCAGATTGAGAATTCGTAATCGTGCCCATGATGCAATCTATGAGGTATGCGCATCTTCCTGCTGCGTAACTGAGGGAGGAATTGCTCGCGAAACATTGGTTGACTGCGTATTCAAAGCGATGGGTCTTGGGAGCCGACTGAGCGTTGGAATCCGTGGACGCGTATCGTAGAGAGGAACGCGACAAGGAGGATGGCTGTATGCAATCGAGTCATGGTGGATTCGGGGGGAAATTGGCTGGAAAGTAGGGGGTAGTGGAAGAGATGAATGTATTGACAATGATAGCGTTTCAAGCTCAAGCGCTCAAGTTCAAGGTCCAAGAAACGCCCGAAGTCCCGATCAGTACTTAGCGTTTAGTTCCGTTTTGTCGCTTGGTTTGATATCCGTCAATTGAATGTCATGGCCATAAGCGGGAGGAAATATGATCGATGAGGCCTTGTATATATAATATGTTCGTAGTATACCAGCATCCGACAAGACGAGAAAGATGCTTGCTTCTTTTAGTGAAAATCCTTACGGTCCACTGAGATGAGCGACACGTTTCTGTATGGCAGATCGATTCAATCAACATATTTGATTATCTTAAATGAAAGATACATTAACATCAGCTGCTCTGTATGAAATCCATAACAGAGGTCAAATCGACGTACTCGAAGTAGTTGACATGGGAAAAGAGTAAACCACGTCCTTCCTATAACGGCGTTCTCTCAGAGGGTGCCCTCGCGGGAGTTTCTCGTAGGTTTGCTTACAGCTAGACACAGTGTCGATAACAGATACGGTCTTGTGATCATCAGATTCACAGCCTGGATGAACCTTATGCATGAATGATAAGCCTATTTTTTCAGTAAAATCATCGAGAATAAATATCAACATACCTAGCAAGTATAAAGGACAACGTTTATAGGTGGAGGAGAGCTTAGGAAATATTGGGGGACAGTCTTCGGGGTCTTCCTTCATATTTCGAAGACATTATTTGAATAATTTATAATAAATAAGTATCTAAATAGATAATTATCAAATAAGGGACATCAACCAGACCATATGGATCACTTTTCCTCTTACTCCACCGGCCAATAATTGGCCTTCGCCAGTGCGGCTGCGTTCTGACTCGATACCGTGTTCAGGCGCAGAATCGCATTTCTTCTTTTACATATTTGACGGCATTCATTTTTTAATGATGAACAGCCCCCCTCACCTTCGTCGGACGCACCGAAAGCGTATCTCGGCTCTCCGTTTGTCGTCCGACACGACGTCAACGCTTCCCGAGTACATTCCTGCCAGCAATTGGCAAAGACCTGAACCAGAGACCCCTTCTGATTTGCCACCAGGTTACCCAGACAGCGCGGAAGAGGCTGACGAAGATACTGATTCAGATTCAGGACAGGAAGTTTACTTGCCTCCACGACCAACCGTTTCAGCGGCGACACCGTCACCATCGCCACGTCGGAAGCGGCGAAATCCTGCCCTCAGGAGGAGGCGATCTGGTCCAACGTCCACCGATCCTTACTTGGATTCTCTGCTAGAACGCAGTGTTCACGCTTTAGAAATGTCAAACGCGCTATTACAGAGCTCGATATCTACCCAGACAAGCATGTCGACCTTACTATCGTCAGACTCGCCTGCAGACTCCACACTAGAGGTCAGTGCGAGAAGGCTATCGTCGAGAATACGAAGTAATCGAGATATTCACGATGCTTGGGCCGGCGATCTTGAGGAGATCAGCCACGGTGTGGATTGCTTGTTCGACGATAGTAGGAGGCGACATAGCGGGCACTCGTTGGGGCCTGAAGGCAGCATCAGCATGAGCTTGCCGACGTCCAGCTTGCCGCCTGAGATGCATCGACATTTGCATCGAAGGCGTTCGTCAACCGAGTTTCGTGCTGCTGCGAACGAACCTCACTTGCGACTGGAACCACAAGCACGGTCACAGCTGGTGTCTCCACCCCCTAGGGCTCTGACGCAATACGTCGTTAGCAACGGCGACGACAGCACGATTATCTTACCCTCGACCCTTGGCCTTCGGTCCGCTCCTTCCGCGTATCCTTCTCCCACATTCCCTGCCCCGGCGCCACCGCCTTCATCAGTTCGCGCTTACAACATGCTGTCATCTTTAATGACCCGGCCCTCGTCATCAGGGTCATCCACTCCCTCGTCTACGTTCACGTCACCTTCTTTCCTTTCTCGACGCGGTTCGAGCGTCAGTACCGAACGCGGAGGCCATTCTTGTTCCCCTACGTCCCGTCTTAGAATAAATCAGTCCAAATCTCCGGATTGCGAACGAAGAACGCTTCCAGAATCACTGTCTAACGACATACGTTCTCGTTCTCGAACCCCGAAGCTTACCATGTCGCCTCGCCGACCTATGACGCCCACTATTGAGGAATCTTCTCCCTCATCTAGTTCATCAGACGGCTGTCCTGCCAAGCAGACGGTCAGGTGTCTTCGTAAGATTTTGGATGAACAACCTCCACCGCCAAAACCTGAACCCAAAAAGGCTCCCAAATTCATGCCTATTTCCCCCGCCCCCCTTGCCGAGGCTGGAACTTCCACTGCTACTGCCTCCATATCTCGTCTTTTCACCAAAGCCATCCACTCCTCATCTGCTCGTCCACCTTCACCACCTCGACATTCCGCTCTGAAGCAATCGTCTTCTTCTAACACCACCCCTCGTCCTTCTCCCACACCTACGCCCTCTACTCTGAGCATACCGGATTTACTTGGGCTTTCCATCGGGGGCACCGCGAGTTCCAGTTCTGGGCGCTCGACGCCCAAACGTATCAGCTTTGCTGAACTGCCAGAGTCATACGCTGGAACGCGGCCGGGTAGCAAGTTTGCAGACAAGCAAAAGAGGCGGAAGAGTAAGCGGAAAGATAAGAGGGCGGAAGAACCACAGAGTTGGTGGCTGGGATGGTTGATGGGCAGTGGGGCTCCCTCGGAGGATCGGATGGAGGATCGTATGAATAGGGGGTGGGGTGGAGGACGTGGTACCTATGGGTCTGGTATTGATGATTGGGCTGTTTAATGACTTTCATGACCGTGGTACGTTGCTTTTTGTTCTGCTGTCTACTGTTCACTGATTATCCCGCGTAGATGCTTTTTTTTTTTGGTCTTATCGCTATATTTTCACCCGTTCTTGGTCGTATCGTTGCATTGCTTCTTATACCATCCCATTTTCACGTCTTTTCGCATGTATCGTGATATCGAATCCGTCGTATTTCACGGCCTGCGTGCATGTTTAGTTATCGTTAATTATCTATTAACGCACAGTTGTAGCACTTTAGACGTTGTGTGTCTGTATGCTCATTCCGAGTTTGTCGTCTCAAAATGTAGCATATGCATGTTGAAAGAAATGACCTTTTTAGACAACATGGCAGTTATCTTCGTGGTGAGGACTTCGGTTTCGCACCCACAGATACAAGGATAATAAACTTTTCTCAGCAAGTATGTAGGCCCGGAACGCAATTTTTGATGAAGCCTAACGCTTTCTTGATAATTCACTAAACCACCATTCATATACACTAACAGTATCTCTGCAAAAGATGTACTTCATCATTTGATATAGCTGGCGCACAGGGTAAGCGTATTATGATTATTTGTCAAACGTTCTGGGTAATAAGGAGCCTACAGGTACTATTATTTAATGAAGCTACGAAGAATGGCGGTTATGGTACAGAGACCCAGTCAAAACAAAGATTTTAATCCTGACACATATACCCTCAAAGCAACGGTGAAGACTAGAGACGAAATAACAACCATCCCGCTGATCAACCCAGCAAATACCAGTTGACCCCAACCGACTGGTCGACAATTGCAAGAAACTTGCGTATGCTGGCTGGCGGGCGCTGCGATAGATTCACTCGGCTCCGAGTTTTCCACCCTTTGGGCTGAGGAGCGGGGCTGAGGTCGCTCAGGTTGAAATTGTTCTAAAGCAGAAGTAAACGGGCCACGAGCCCGCCTCGCTGGAGCCCGAGTGATAATGCGTTGGAAGTTTCCCACATTGACAGCTGTGCACGTAGTAGAGGTGTTAGAAGACGTGTATTCCACATCCTCCGAGTCAGACGCAGCGCAGGTCGTGCAATAGCTGAGGCGCCGGCGGCGTAACCCGTTGAGTAGAGATTTTTCTTCGTCACTGATGTCGTTGGATGCCGACGACATTGCCATTCTTGAAGATGGTGAATGAATATTCATGAAAATTCATAGGAGATTGAAAATGTACCTCTTCAGATGTCTCGGAGGATAGCTCAGTGAGCAACGCAGAGCTAGTAGATGAAAAGGAAGTTCCTTCGGGACATCTCGAGCCAGTATGAGTGTTTTTGTGCTGTGTCATCGAAACTAAATTAGTAGGAATAAGGGAAGCCATGGCCTTTCCATGTCAGAGTGAAACGGACAAAATGGCTCTTCGTCTGAATTGCCGTTGGCGGCAAAACCCTTACTGAGGTCGGCCCGAGTTTCCGACCCAATCACGGCGATTCGTCTTTCTTCCACTCAGCAACAGCAGAATGCTGTACTAGTTTTCCCTCTCAGACAGGTTGTCGAGATTGACTAAGGAAGGTAAATTTCTTTGTTTGCATATAAAACAGACACCATCTGGGATTTTCAGCAGATCAGTACGCGCCCAGCGAACAGGATATTCCTGTTTGTGCCAATGTTTTCAGTTTCTGGCAGTTTGTGTAGTCCCCGATGTTCGTGGGACCTTGCATATGCCTTGTTATTATTTCCCATTCAAGAGTCTTGGAAGATAGACATCCCTTAGGTTGAGGAGTCATACTTTTCTATGCGAAGCCTTCGTTTAACAATCAAGGTCTTTCGGGCCATAGGCTATGGTCAGCGACCACGAACCGTCTTTCTATGCTGTGTTAGTTCAAACGAGCTTCCAATCGGGATAATAGTAAGCATAGTTCATTAACGTCCTAATTATGGATTGAGTTACCAACGTTTATAGCAGACACTATCAAAGTAAGTCTCGTAGTTCGACGGGTATCATATCGGGACTAGTACGAAATGTCTGTTCAGCCCGGGCGCCCAACAAAGGGTATTAATATATACAGCCATCTGAAGGATGTCAGAGGAATACTTGTAACTTTTCTTGGTATCTGCACTCACTGACTTTGCTCTCACGTAGGCTAGCCGCATTCAGAACGTTAATCTTTGTTGTCCTTGGCAGGCTCTGGCTCGCTCGCCAAGAACATGGGGACGACAGTAGTATGATTGCCTTTAATACGTACGAGTAAGTACGCCTAATCACACACAAAGACGAGGGACAACGACCTACCTTGAGAAATGTCGAGTATCTCGCGGGCGGATGTCGCAGAATTGGTCGCATCTATGATAAATCAATGGAATTCCGTGGCTGGATAGCTATCGAGGGAACGAACCACGACTAATGGCCACCGCATAGGCTGTTATAGAAGCATACAGCACGAACAGCAAGGTAAGGAAGAGCTTCATTCTAGAGAAGATAGTCTATCTGAAAGGTCTTGTAGACACCAGGGTTTTATATCTATGAAGTGCTGTTATGGCGCCTCGGTGTTTCTGGCGGCCCCGGCGTTTCTAGCGAACCAGGTTCTTCTATGAATACCGCATAGTACCCGTCGTTCGAGGGTACCCCAGGTTTTGATACTGAAACACTTCTGAGTCTGCATAGTAGATGCTGCACTACAGCCGGCGTCGGTACTCGCACAGTCTCCATGGTTTCGACTATTCGTGAACCTGAACGACTTTACTCGATCCAGGGACTAAGAAAGGGTTCGGCGTCTTCAACCACCAATGGGAAACAAACGGCGGTAGTCACTATGATACTTCTACACCGCCCAGTGGAGACCCTATTTCGGGACAGATCAATATTCAGTAAACGCGTTCAACGTAGCTTCTTGATCTCTAATCGGCCGTACATCTCAGTTGACCAGTTCTATGCACACTGCTTGCTGTTTTCCTGCTGTTTTCTGTTACCGCGCATTCGAAGAAGTTATGCCACAGCAAACAAATGTATTATTCTTTCATATTCACGACAAACATCCGTCCCGTCCACGTACTCTTTTCTACCTGAGCGCTTGGACTCTTCAATGTCCTGTAGTCGCAATCATGTTTGTATGGGAGTTCACGTCATGTATCAAGCCACCTCCTGGATGAAGTCCAGACAGTGTGCTGACCCGCCGTTTCATCTGAACCCACGTCGTTTTCCGATACAGTAGCCAATGCCCGCGTATGGTCGATGTCTTCCAAAGGATTGATTACAACCCTCTTCCCTCGTGTCATTGCGAGTATATGAACCCAAGGATTATTGAGAAGACAATGCTAAGGAACGCAGACTGAGTACTTAACACTGCTACGTACGAAAAAATCTTAGAACAATCCTAGAAAACTACTGCGAAGTACTTGCTCGCATGGAGCCTTCTAGCCAAATTAGAACTAGACCGTCTATTGCGTCCTCTTATTGGAGCATACCACGCTCCAACAAGAGAGAACCGACATGGTCATGTCGGTTATCGGTCATGTCGGTTCTCTCTTGTATCACTCACAGATGTCTGATTCAATCAATACTAAGTGATAAGCTCCACTAATACTCAGATGTCTTCTGAATCAATCAAAGGTCAATTCTCCCAGTCCTCACTTTCTAATTTTGTAAGTCCCATTCAGAAGCAACCTTTCTATGCATCATTACAATTGGTTGTCGGTGAAACTTGTTACTTGAAGCCGCGGTCTACTACCTCTGGGAGGACCCTCGGACCCTGGTCTGGTCTATTTAACCTTCGAGTCTTGGAACAAATAGCGTTCTACCTTCATTGACATGATCATCTGTCTTTGCGTCTTTCTCCCATGTCACATCATATTTCTAACTACAGCTATCCGGAAACCCTCGCACTGAATCTATTCTGGTCCAGAAATCGTGATGTCACATGGACTAACCCGATAGTTTGCTTCTTATTATAGCGGAACCTTGTCTGTGTCTGGAGCGGTACACCCAAAGCACACCCATGGCCGGGAGACCTAAGTTCTTGGCGATTCTGTAGGTGCGTGATTCGTCCGGGTACCTTAACCTTACACCTTCCTGGTGCACCGGATGCAGGACATGACGGTGATTATTACCCCCGGCGGCTCATCTGCATGAGTCTTCCGAACTATATAAGGCTAGTTTCTGCATGAAACTCTTTGTAAAGTACTGTGATTCGTATCGTTCATCTTGGTGAATGAATGTATGTGAATGCCTCTAGATAGACTCGGGACAAATAAAGAGGCTTCTCAGGCCCCTTGTCCCCGTGCTCTTCTGGCCGAGGCTGTTACAAAGGTTTAGTAACCGAGGTCGGTCAAGGGCGTTAGGTTACCGGACCGCTGATATTTTGGAACCCGGCAATTCGCCGTTTGAACTTGCATAAAATGAGCCAAAGGTGCTCTACAAACCGTATTTACGAACATGCCTCTTCACCGCTTCTACATTCCTGTCGGATTCTATTCCAAAGAGGATAAAGCCGCTGTCGTCAGAGCCGTCCAGCAGTGCTATCCCCACATACCCAAATTCTACGTCGTCGTAATCTTCATCGAGGTGGATAAGGAGAACTTCTATGTCGGAGGGGAAGCCACCGACAACTTTGTCCGCATAGTTGTGCATCACATGGCCGCCCATTTCAGGTATGTTCCCAGGTCGCTATAATCGGTGCTCAATTGAGCGGTTCACTTAGTGATGAACGCAAGAAAGAGTTCAACGAGGAATACAACAAGGCATTGGCACCATTCATCAAGGCAAGAGGTGCTGACTGGGAGATACAGATTGCTGAGATGGATGTGAGTATCTGTATTTTGTCTTGTGAATTGTGGAAGTTGATAAGACTTACTTTACTCCAGCGACGCATGTGGGGGATAAATGGTATAAACCCCCCACCGCGAAACTCGGAAGCGGAAGCGGTCTGGTACAAAGAGAACAGGCCCTCGGAATACTAGATTCTGTTAAATGAATGATTAACCATGCATAACACACAAACATACTTAGCGGTCCAGACTATATTTGATGAAATCTGATTCTTCATATTCGAGTTTCTATGTCCGGACTCTGGAAAGCGACTTTGAACGGTTAGCGATGGTCCTATTGCATACGATCAACAGTTTTGGTATTCCATGCCCCTCTGGATAGACTCGGGACAAATAAAGAGGCTTCTCAAAGGCCCCTTGACCCCGGCGTGCTCTTCTGGCCGAGGCTGTTACAAAGGTTTAGTAACCGAGGTCGGTCAAGATGTTAGGATACCGAACCGCTGATTTCACCGTTTGAACTTGCATAAAACGAGTCAAAGGTGCTCTACAAACCGTATTCACGAACATGCCTCTTCACCGCTTCTACATTCCTGCCGGGTTCTATTCCAAGGAGGATAAAGCCGCTGTCGTCAAAGCTGTCCAGCAGTGCTATTCCCACCTACCCAAATTCTACGTCGTCGTAATCTTCATCGAGGTGGACAAGGAGAACTTCTATGTCGGAGGGGAAGCCACCGACAACTTTGTCCGCATAGTTGTGCATCACATGGCCACCCATTATAGGTATGTTCTCAGGACGCTATAATCGGTACTCCATTGAGAGGTTCACTTAGTGATGAACGCAAGAAAGAGTTCAACGACAGATACAACAAGGCCTTAGCTCCGTTCATCAAAGCACGGGGTGCTGACTGGGAAATACAGGTTGCTGAGATGGACGTGAGTATCTGATTTTCGTCTTATGAATTGTGGAGGTTGACGAGAGTTGCTTTATTCTAGCGACGCATGTGGGGGATAAATGGTATCAATCCCCCACCGCGAAACTCGGAAGCGGAAGCCGTTTGGTACAAAGAGAACAAGCCTTCGGAGTACTAGGTTCTGTTGCGAGAGGCAAATGAGTAGCTAATCATGCGTAACGTACAAACATACTTCGCGTCTAGACTGTATTTGATGTAATCCGATTCTTCATATTCGAGTTTCGTTCTTGCTAGGATGAATATTAGCATGCCCGGGATAGAGGGTGAATTTAGCCAGCTAGCGATGGTCCTATTGCATACGATCAACAGTTTTGGTATTCTATGTCGTCTGGTCCCTCAGCGGCGCGCGGATACGTCTTCCTGCCTATTCTTCAAGGAACATGATAATAAAAAGATAGCCTACCGGTTCGTTCATGCAACAATTGATTGAGCCAGTCCTTAAGCCTTGATCCTATGTCTGAATCAAAAATCCTAATTGAAAGCACCAACAACGAAATTTTCACATGAAAGAGGTTCCACCGCTTTGAATGACATGGTTTCCTCGAACCCTAGGTCCGAATGAGTTACTAGAAGACGAACGACGATGATTGAGACTGTTGGCAAGCCGTGACATCGAAATACCCTTAAAGCTATATGATGTGCGTGTGGCTTCTTTGCCATATAACAGGACCATACCGAAGACTTATTCAAGATTTTAAAGTTGTGTACCAATAGGGAATGTATCGCACGTTCGTGTTCTGGCCAATATTCTTTTCCCGAGTGATGCAGGTCAAACCTCGTAGCGCAGAGCCTCAAGTTTATCATTTGATCAAGCCGTATTTCACCAGGGATACCGACGTAGGCCTCCAGCGGCACACAGTGAACAACGTTCTCGAAATGTCAAACAGCTTCTTTGAAGCGGTGACAGGCTGGAGAACTGTCGCTGATTTTAGTTAGCTACTACGCCCTCAGTACGACACTTAAGATAGACGCACGTCTCATGTACTTATTTTGATGGTACAAACGACTTTTGCCACACGTGGGGTGAAAGAGGAAGCAAGGCAGCGGCTACGCGTCGGCCTTCCTCCGCCAATACATTATACGTCGAACATGCGTTTTTCTGAAGAGAGGAAAGATGAGATAATGGTGTATCAAAAGATATGACAAACGCACGGTGTCCATCGTATCCACTTGAACGCCCAGTTGGCTCATATATGTCCGAATAAATGGTGGTGGTTGTACTAATCGTGGACCCGTACCAAGAAGTAATATTTCTACTAGTTATTAGTACTATAATCCAGAAAATAAGGCGAAAAACGGACCAGGTTTGGGCGAAACAAGATCAAAAATCTCTAGGTGCTCCTTCCCCCACCCTTCCCACAACGTCTGAGGTACATCCCATAGAAACACCTGTCCTTCCAGAAAAATGCATGCAGAAGGTAGGACTAGTCCGTCGACCAGCTGAATGCCTTGATTGGTTATCCTCTTGACCTGGACAGGTGGTGGATTGTCGTCGGCGAGGATGTTGGTCAGTCCCCTGCCTCTGTCATGATCATTCAGGCTGCTCCAGCGTGGGCTAGAGTGAAAAAGACGAGATGTTGGGTAACAGGACGTTCGTTGCCGAGCGAGAGTGAGAATATTAGCGCGTCGTAGACAGTTCATCGTAATTGGGAGAGAAAGAGCAAATGACGTCACAGCCACATCCTCAAATAAAAGCATGCGATTGGAAAACAGTAGAACACACACACAAGGCGTTCAAAAGTACAATTGGAATATATACAGACATATAATAGAAAAAAATTAGACGGTCGCATCAGGAGCTGAGGGACGCCTTGTCGACCTACGAGTACGCCGACTGTCATCTGGAGGAGGTGTGGTCGCTTTCCGTTTCTTCCCTCGCTTCGAGGTTGATTTCGACAGTTCATTATCGGATTCCTCCTCCCCAGACTGATCATCCTTGCTCTTTGCAGTGACTTTCTTCGATTTCTTACCAGAAGCAGTGGCTGTTGTCCGTCTCTTCTGCTCCGGCTTGGTATCCAGATCTTCCCAGCCTCCTTGCTCTGACAAAAGTTTGATCGCATCCCAGGCTTTCTTATCCACGCGCTGAACGCTTAGACGTCCACGAGTGACGAGGTCGATAGCTAAGAAGTGTTTAACGCAGAAGAACGTCCGCTGGAAGCAGACAGACTTACATCGAATAGCTTCTACGTCAGGCTGACTGATATAACTGATCTTTTCGGGCATAGATTCGACACTTTCAGAAGTGCGGGAGCCTATGTAACGCAAGAAGGACAGCGGAACGAAGTGCTGTGCTCGGGCGGTAAACTTGAGGTCAATCATGAACCACTTGGGTTTCTCCTTGTCTGATTTCTAGAAATTTTCTACAATGAATGATATGATGAAACACAGGAATGGGACATACAGGGTCGAAGTACGGGTGCGAACTTGACGTACAGCATTATCAGTGTGTAGGCGACAACGCAGACATAAGCAACGTACGGATCCCAAGCAGTGTCTGCGCTTCAGGATTGATATTGAGCCTTCAGTGATTCAGGCAGTCATGGTAATGTCCACCCACAATCAGGATACGCTTCCTTGGCTACCTATGAGAACAACATAAACGAAGATAAGCATTACGAGACAGGGCAGACAGACCTCAGCGAAAGCAGCGATTCCTTTATACCATAACGCGTCACAATTCAATCCATGTTGGGAAAAGAGGAAACGGACCAGGAACTTTGCAATTCGAATGGTAGAAAAGAGCCTGGGACGTGTCAGTGCGTTGACCGAAAACAACAGCGGTACTGGACTTCCTCCTACCTTGTCTCCAACTTTCATCTCCTTCATGAGATTTCTCGCCTCGTAATTGCGAACACCTTCCCATGACGATGTACCAACTGCCTCAAAATCGTCGACGCTGAACTACGGAACCTCTATTAAGACTCAATGACAGTCATGAAGAGTGACTGCACCTGGCGCAATATCGTGAATATCGGTCAACCAAACTCGGGAATGGGACTTGCCTTTACATCTTTTCCCTTGACGATCCGAGAGTCAGGTTCTGCCTTCAGCAGCCAAAATTTCTCAGGTTCGGACATGAGTAGAGTGGTATAAGAATAAGAAGGTTTAAAACCGGCATAGCGCTCAAGAGAATATCCGATATAAAATTAAAGAGCTTTCAAATGTTGTCGTGACTCCATAGCTAAGTGGTTATAGCATGAGATTGCAGCTGTGTAGCACTATCTCGGGGTCGCGTGTTCGAGTCACGCTGGGGTCTGTTGTGGGATTACGTTTGGATTATGTTTTTCGTCCCGACCTGAAGAGTTCAAGTGACAAGAACCAAGACTCAAGTTTTAACTAAGAAATTTCAAGTAACATGTTTCGACTCTCAAGAGTAAGGAGTTTCTAAGGACCCATTTGACTGTTGTGCAATGCGCACGAAATCTCCAGGTGGTAGATACGTAGGTTTTGTACCCACTCTTGACACGAACGGCCGTCGGCGAGCGGATACGAATGCGGTCAAGACTCCTGGATCCCAGTCACATTTTTAATCCTTGAGACTTGACTTCACGTACTAGACCGTTTCAATAGTCCTGGCAGTGTTATACCCCAAGCTCTGTCAAGATACTCCCCACACAGTCCCAAGTCCACTTTCTTTCTCCAAAATGAGCTTGAACTGTGAGGAAACAGCGCCACGGACAGCTTTGCAGGGCTCGATGATGGGAGTGCCAGACATGTCCTACACACCTTGCTATCTTTCCTTAATCCTGTGGTAGTCAGCAGGCATAGAGTTGTTGAACACTGGGATAACTAAGAGAGCAAGAATTACGAGTAATTTTATCAATACACGATGAAAATTGAAAAGAACTTGTTGATGAGTGTACTGAAAGGTTTAATCGACTCGCGTACTTTACAGGTCCATTTTCCTTTCAAACGAGCACTGAGATATTAAATCGTGATGGTATTAGCAAAGTGACGGGTTCTAAATAACAATACAGCGTCCAAGTCCAAGTCCATGTAGCAAGGTAGTCAGCCTAAAACAAACAATTTCTGTGTTCAGCAGGTCCATGAATCCTTCAAGTAGCAAGTACTCGTTAGCAGTTAACCAAAAAAGATCCGGGAGAAACACGCACATCTTTCGTACCAGGTGCTGCAACGCTCAAATACGCTGGCAGGCCAAGACATTCAGCGACGGTCACGAGTTTATAGCCTGCACCTATCAAATCGTCTAGAGCATGCGGGAGAACGGTCGTACTGTAGATGTGTCGATACAAGATTATACCGTGGCTGTGACAATCACTCACCTAGTAGTTTCTGGATACACCAAAGTCAGATCATTCCCCATTAAGAAACCGAATCAAACTACTCACCAACAGTCTCATGATTCAGAGTCAAGATCGTGCTAGGATGCTTAGCCACAAGGGTATCATAATCCACCTCGCTATCCGCAGGAGCTTCTCCGACAGAATCTCCAGAGCTACGTAAAAGCTGGAGTAAGATCACGAAAACTCGTAGGCGAAAGGCAGACATACTCGAAATCCCAGGTAATCACACTCTGATTGTGAGCAGCGGCGACTTGCAACACGCCGTCGTTGTAACTGCCATACGGAGGTCTCATAAATGCGACCTTGACTCCGAAGATTTTTGCCAAAGCCGCTGCATTAGCATTAGCACCGAATTGCCTTCCGTTGTCAATTGGCGAGGAACATACTATCAGTGAGAGTAAATTCACTCTCCACTGTCAACAAGACCAAGTTAGAAAACTGCTTGACAGAACTGCGCCATCGAGCTACATACCTTGGTCGGTGGTCAGTGTAGCCAAATCTTTATGCACCCATGTATGCCTGCGTTAAATGAAGTTAGCCAACCCCGCATTCGGAGATTATATCATCACTCACGAAGCGATCTGATGACCCTTCGAGTACGCGTTCTGTAGCGCTGCTACCTCGGTGTCTCCGTATATACAGCCATCTGCGAGGTACGTGCATGAGCGCTGGGAGTATCATCCACCGCTTGCCCAAGACTTACAATTGTTACCATCTGAACAGGTCAGATGTGGGTTAGATCCGGTAAGGTAAAGCTGATATGGTACGTACTAACGAAGAACGTGCCCTTGACACCTTTAGCATCGAGCATATCGACGATGTTTTGCCTAAAGGCCACCATGAGTAAACAAAGCGACGTACGTTGGATTTGAAACGTACGAATAGATGTAAGGTCCATCATCCTAGTACTAGTCAGTTAAATGCATTGAGCGGGACGCGAAGAGTAATACATACGAATGTCAGAGCAGCGGTATTCGGAACAGTACAAGAGGTGATCACACCACCGGTCTGTCGTTTCGTGGGGTGCGAAAAAGCTGCAGTAGCCAACGCAATGGTGAGGAAAGCGGAAGACAACATCTTGATGATATGATTTGAGTATGAAGGTTGTTTGAGGGGAAAGTTTGATACAAAAACCAACGGAAACCAGTCGGGCCTTTTGTATATAATTGCACAGTGCACACTGGACACTAATCAGCTGCTGCTCAGACATACGGCTGTCTTCAAGGTTACGGCTAAATTGTTGAGACGACCTTCAATAGGGGCGGGAAGCGTGGTGATAGGGAAGCGTCTGATTCAACCCACCACGATTCTGACAATAATCCTGTGGAACTCTGCCCATCCTTGCTTCTTTGGCGATTCTGTCTCAATATCGCGTCCAGAATTGTCGCAGGAATCACCACCAGTCTAACCGCCCCATAAGCATTAGAAAGATATGTCTTTGAATAAAAGACCGCAGGAGTCGATGCAGAATCACAGGAACTTGATAGTCGGTGTCGTCTCGTAGCCAGACTCGTAAGTTGTGTATCACGGGAGGTTGCCTTCGAACCGCAGCAAGTCATTACAATTTCCCAGTCAGATACCACTTTTAGCAGCTCTCTTGAGTCTCTAAGGCTGATATTTTGTTGTCTCGTCACCGTTTCACCTCACCGACCAACGATATCATCTCCGGTTGGATATGAAGTGGGAGCAAAGGGAGGCTCAGGAAGCAGAATCAAGTTCTGCATCCACGTGACCTTCGCGATCGCGCACGGCCAAAGCTAGCCTGGCAAGTCCGGCTTTATTATATACTCGCGGAACTCGTAAATGCCCTGCGACTCATGTTTCCTATTTCAGTGCCTAAGGATGACAGGGAGTTTGTCAGGGAGTTCGCAAAAATCCTTCATAGATATGAGCTGCCAATCCCATTGGATGACCCACAGTTGAGGTGGATAGACTTCCAAGTTCCACTGCAGGCACCGTCATCATCGAAGGACGGGGATGTGATTGTGTCGTATACATCATAGTTATTATTATTAGGGACATTATGGAACAGCGTTGGCTTGTATTATACCTTTCGATTTTATAACGCAGTCGTACAATCTTTCTTTGGCTCGGCATTTTATTTGTGGAAGGGGCACAACTACTACTAGCAAAAAGGAGTTGAAGGACATGAAATGTTGTATTACATTACAGGTTGAACAGATATTCTTGCTCACGTTTTGAAATCTGAGGCGGTGCTGCTCGACTACTTGTGCTCTTATTGCAGGATTGGAAAGCTTGTT